>NC_085098.1:6514764-6517264 GCF_963422355.1 Corticium candelabrum | reverse complement strand
TGCGTTGGAGGTAAGAAACTTGGGCTAATGTGTTGGTTTGTTTTCAGAAAATCACAGGACTCAGTCGGCTTATGAGGACAGTTTGGTTGTGAAGCTGTTTGCGTTTCATTTTGCTGATTCGTATGCTTCCTTGTTCTATATTGCTTTCTTCAGGAATGTAAGTAGCAAATGTGCGTGCACACAGACACACACACACAGGCACACACACACACACACAGGCACACACACACACACAGGCACACACACACACACACAGGCACACACACACACACAGGCACACACACACACACACACACACAGGCACACACACACACACACACAGGCACACACACACACACACAGGCACACACACACACACAGGCACACACACACACACAGGCACACACACACACACACACACACAGGCACACACACACACACACACACAGGCACACACACACACACACAGGCACACACACATACATACATACATACATACAGACAGACAGACAGACAGACAGACAGACACACACACACACACACACACACACACACACACACACACACACACACACACACACACACTTGTGCACGTCTTCACACAAGTGGTCATCTTCTTTCATTAGGCCAAGTTCAGTGATGGTGTTGCTGGTCTTGGAGACAAATACCACGACTCCTGCGGAAACTACAACGACTGCATGACCATGTTGACCATCCAAGTCACAGTGCTTATGCTGATGCAGCCACTACCCACAGTCATACAAGCTTACTTCTGGCCGTACGTGACCATACCAATTTCGATTATCGATCTCGAGTGTATATCATCATACTAACGCATACAGGTGGGTGAAGAAGATGTGTAAACGTAAGCGAAAGGGTAGCGGAGCCGGTGTACGGATCGCATTGCACTATCCACACAGAGAGTTTGCACTAAAAGTACATCAAGTTGCTCATCTGGTCGAGCAACAGAGACATATGAACAAGGTGGACAACTTCCATCTACACGAATATTCAGAGAAAGGTGAGTCGACAACAAGCAGTACAATTGAATTCTTGCCACTCAAATTCTTCAATATTTTTTTGCCAGTGATAATGTATGGATATCTCATGGTAAGATATCGTACTCGTGTACAGACTTCAAACGATTTTCTTCCCCTGTAATCCACATGCATCTATTTCTTCCCAGATATTTGCTACTGCCTTTCCTCTGGCACCGTTGGTCGCTCTCCTCACAAACAAATTTGACCTCCGACTGGATGCCAAACGATTAGTGTGGCACACACGAAGACCCGTAGCAGAAATCGCACATAACATAGGTAGAGCGTTGCACACACTCCCGTTTGTCTGGTCGATAATTGCTATGTGATTCTAGGTGTTTGGCAACAGGTTTTGCTTTTCATTAACATCGTCGCTGTAGTATCGAATGGATTCCTTATTGCCTTCACTTCTGACTTTGGCAAGGACGTTGTCAAAGACTACGGCGACGAAGGACGATTGTGGCTACTCGTCGTGTTCGAAGTGATAACATAATACAACTGTTTGTGTCAATGCTGCTTGCTTGATTCCACATGGGATCGTGTCTTGTAGCACGTTGTGTTTATCATCATGTTCCTGGTGAGCTTCTGCATCCCCGACTTACCGCAAGATGTAAAGAATGCAAAACAGAGAGTAAGTTGTTACAATAGTAATTCATTATTGCATTCTATGAGCATGATGGTGTAGTATATAGTACAGTATACAGGACATCACAGATTGACTGCATGTACTGTGAGTCATTGCACCACCACGAATGGTTGTATGGTATACCACCACAGTGTGTAATACTGACTGACTGACAATGCAGTCTGGGGTTATGACAGCAGTCATATTAATATTAATTTCTTTTTAGGACAGAGTGGTTCTTGATCAGATGACCCAAGATTACGCGGTTGAATCTCTTCAAAGAGACTACGATCTCGCAGTAAAGAGACCTAGCAATATAGAGGTAGTTCGTCGACCTATGGACGTGTCGCTGAAGTCTTTTGGTGATGAAGACTGGCTATCTCAGTAACAATCCAACTTATCTATTACATCTACAAAAGATCCAGACGTGCATAGTAGAGCACCCTGCCAATGGACATCAACGTATTGTCACTCCTGATGCCAACAGTAGTTACATCTGCATGTGTACAATATGTTGTAAATATGTATACTTGTATCTCATACTCTACACGTACTGTTATCATGTAGCTTGCCAGTTAACCGTGTAAACTAATTTAAATAATAAATTTCAAATTTCATCACAATATTAGAATTGCTACAAATGGGTCACATTGGTTAGACTCTAGATGTGTGGTGTGGTATACAGACATGCATGTGCAAACACACACACACACACACACACACACACACACACACACAAACACATTTTGTGTTTCAGTAAATACAGACAGACAGACAGACAGACACACACACACACACACACACAAACACATTACACGTGTGAAGCCATCACAACAACCTATACTTCAGAGCTCATTAT
>NC_085098.1:6462264-6509764 GCF_963422355.1 Corticium candelabrum | reverse complement strand
AGCACGCGCACATAACTACACAACTGTAACCTATAAATCGCAAAAACGAAAGTATCCTAAACATAACAAGAACTACTGAAACGTCTGATAGTCATAACTATTATCTAATAAACATAGTGCTGAATATCTACAAAGAAAAAATCATCTATTCTACCTACATGCATCTACTAATCTTCTTTAATATAACTCTAGCATTACATCTCTGTATAATTTTAGAAATCTGCCTATGCCATCTCATCCTAAAGTCGGCTTCAGTACTTCTGCCCTCTGAATCTTTTGATTTCTTTGAGACTGAGTTCAGAAAGGCATCAGCCTCCTGACCCTAGAACCCAAAGTGTTCAAAGACCTGTGGAACCAAGTTAGGTGTTATGCCATTCTGAACTGACAGAGCCTGTATTTGGATTTCTTTCTCATCTCAAGTCTCTCAGCAGCATAGCCTGCCTCTTCAGACGCTCTGTTTATAATATCCTTGCCCCAAGGGTGAGCCATGCTTACGTCCAACTCTGTGCTTACTAGTAATTCATTGTACATCAAAATATCGGGGCAGACAGACAGACAGACAGACACAGACAGACAGACAGACAGACACAAGCAACAACAAATTCTTTTACGGAAACAATCCAACTAACCATCCACAATAACGTCAAGACTTTCCTTAACAAATCCTAACGATGTAATATCAAACAGTAAGTACTGCAGATATCCTCCCGGTCCAGAATGTGTGTGTATGCCGCTGATAACAACATTCTCCGCCGTGTACACAGAACCATAGATGTCCTTCAGTTTCTTCAAAACCTCCAGTTTAATGCTTTGCGACCCCATACAAGCATCAATGCTGACAAACACAAATCTCGTCTTGTTCTCGGCGTCCGCGACGACAAACGCTCGACTAAAGAGACGGAAATGAATGCCATTTGTGAGCTGCTCCAACATAGCGTAACCCATCTGCAGCAAACAAGACATTTGGCAAGTTAACAATTCACACGAGGAGCTAAACATGTAGTTACAATGACTAGACATGTAGTTACAATGCAGGGTTCTGCCCATGGTGGTCGGAGGTGGTCGGGGCCGACCATTACTCAGGCAAACACTAACCATCACTCCACATGTTTCGACCACCACTATATATTTTAGCTAGTGGTTTACTAGCTCCAAGACATCTAGTCTTGCCAAAGTATAAACACGAGACTGGGCAACATAGTTCCCAAACTGTTGACAGAAGTTGAAGGTTTCTTAGTCTGCTCTTCCAGATCATAGACCATCCACAGCGCGATACATTCTGTTCGGCTCTTTCTTGTTCAAAATACACCACGCCCTTAATGTAGGAGATACCCGACCACCACTCCAAAAATCTTGGGCAGAACACTGACAATGACTAGACATGTAGTTACAATGACTAGATATGTAGTTACAGTGACTACATGTAGTTACAATGACCAGACATGTAGTTACAATGACTAGATATGTACAGACATGGGCATAATTATGGAGCCACCCTCATATCAGCTGAAGCATGAAAATCAACTAGTGCAGATTTATGAATATACCTGCTGACCCACTGATTCTACATCAAATCATGCTGTTTGCGTATTTATATGGTTCTGATTGGACGCTTTGACAACCCGAAGCAACAACGATTAGAGAATGACCAGACTAACCACCGCCACCATATTACTATGTCCAAACCGTTCATGTTGTGATATCACAAGAGCAGACTCACAATATGCCGGTAAACTGAAAACGTATAGTCTCCTCTGACATAAACAAAGTCATTTTATTGTTTAGAATCTTTTTGTAAAACGATTTTTATTGCTAACTTTCAAAATGATTGAACTGACAGCAAGAAGCAATCATGTAGGTCACACATGATCACCTCCAATCTCAGACATGTGGATGGCACAATCAGAGCCATTACCTCACCATTATGACTTGTTTTGATTTACTAAAAAGTGCAGCTGTTGCTGTAGATGCATGTACTTGCAGCGTCCGAGAAAGTCCAATAATTTTTTAATCTAAGTCATATGCTCAGGGTGGCTCGATAATTATGCCCATGTCTGTAGTTACAATGACCAGACATGTAGTTACAATGACTAGATATGTAGTTACAATGACTAGATATGTAGTTACAATGACTAGATATGTAGTTACAATGACTAGATATGTAGTTACAATGACTAGATATGTAGTTACAACGACTACATGTCGTTACAATGACCAGACATGTAGTTACAATGACTAGACATGTAGTTACAATGACTACATGTAGTTACAATGACTACATGTAGTTACAATGACTAGATACGTAGTTACAATGACTTTCGCACCATGTTAACTTCGGCTGCAGGACCCGTGATGTCGTAGATACCTGCACCGATTAGGTATTTGGTTGGCGCGCTGCATGAGACGACAGGCAACAGTAGAAGAGAGAGAATAAGCTGCAACGCCATGAGGACTGAATCACGTGGCGATGACACAACGTCCCGTGACCAGTCGTCACCGCCACGTGACTAAACCGGTTAACACATCCGGATTTAATTAATTAACATTTTTACAAAACAGGAAGTGATGTCAGATAATGTTTTAATTTAATTATTTGCGTTTAACAATTAGTCGTACAGAGAGGTTTAATAAATAAAATTTAATTAGAAATAGGGATGTCCTGTTTACAATCTGAATGACCGGTTAATTAATTAATTAATTAATTAATTGATTAACCAGTGTGCAGTTAATTAATTAACCGGGCTAACAATAAACATTTTTACGTCACAGTAAGTGACGTCACATGCCGTTTTATCTTGTTACCTGTGGGTTCAGTAAACCGGTCACGTGCACGACGGACGTCTGCATAACACGTGACCAAATAAATACAAAACTTATTTGTTTACTTAATTTCTGTTGGCTTTTTCTACCATTTCTACGTCTATTCCTTTTTCAAAAAAGGTAACTGTCATTGCGTGCAAGCACAAAACGTTGTAGTGGCAATGAGAATTATTACCAGACGTGAATGTCTGCGCATGCCCAATGTCTGCGCATGCCCAATGTATGCAGATTTGAAGACACCCCAAACCCCTGAATTTCAATGCATCAAACTCAAATATACTCTACAATTATTCAAATACTATTGTGAGCGTAAATGCAGTCAACACAAATGGAGAGAATACAAACACAATTTACAGGTTGATAGCGAGCTCTACCGTTGTCATAAAAACTATACTAAACCAAAACCTTCCGTCTGTGTTATGGCCATAATAAGTTTGTCGCGTAGTACAGTCTTGCTCCCATACTCGGGAAGATCCAAAACATTGAAGCACGTGTGTGCAACAGGCAGACGATCGCCTTGAACGCCAGTATCACATCTCTGAATATAAACCTAAAACGAAAAAGTATGACAAACTACTGTCAACCCAAACGCTCGAGTAAGCCCCCGCCGACTGAGATTCTATAGAAACATAGAATTCTATGTGGCTGCTGGTAAAAGAGAAAGACAGTGTGTAGCTAATTTAATGATTTGCTGTTGCTCGTCAATGACACAGAAACTACAGTAGCACAGTTTGAATCACAACTTGTTCTAACTACTGTTACTAAGAAATTTCAGTGGCGATTTTATTTTCGGTAATTTCGGTATGGCCTATGAAGTACAGTAAGATGTCAGTTATCCGAACACTTTGGGACCCGACCCTGTCCATGTAACTCTGAATATGTCTGATATAATAACTGACGTTAACTCTCCCGGTGCATAAACAAGTGTACCTGGGTCTCCGAGGCTGCTCATGCGAATCCATGTATACTAAACAACACTAGCACAAACACTCAAACTTGACTGCACTCTATAAGGTAATAATGAAAAGTAGTTTACCATATAATGGTACTAACTTGACATTCACCTTGTTCCACATGTGTGTAGCGCATATTTCTAGAGGGCATCCAAGGCACTCCACGTTCGGTTAACTGATGCTGTCAGATAACTGGTGTTTGGATAACTGACATCCTACTGTACCTAAATCAAACTCTACCTAATTTTGTGAAGTTGTCAAACCTCTAGAAGCCTACAGCAACATCCATGAACAAGGTAAATTATTATCTAACTACATAGTGCATGCACACCTACTATTGTGTTACACAACCGCGTAAATATAGTTTGAGTGTACTGTGTATCCTGCTAGGGGCCTCAAGCTTCCAACGAGTTTCACCAAAAATAGATCGCAAAATGGGAATTTTCAGGAGGCACTGAAATTTTTAGCCACCAAAAATTTCTTGGTTTACAATACAAATTGCCAATATCACCAATAATGCACAACAGCAATCAACATACCTTCATACTTTTCAATCCAGTTATTGGAATCCGATCAGATCCAGTTAGAAAAACTAGACAAACATCGATACCATTTTGTCAGGGTTATGTTCTTGATTAGGTAATACAACGTTTATAATCTACTAAAGTTTAATAAAACAACAAAAACCATTACAAACAACAAACTAACTAATTAAATAATTTTAATTAATTTACTTAAATAATTAATTAAATTTAATTATTCAATTTTTACATTTTAGAAACCAATTGTATTACTACAACCACAGCACACAACTCATTGAGAACTGTGGTATACAACAATATCATGCCAAGACATCATTCTCAATGTAACAGCAGCTGACATACCAAATGACTCCGACTTGCACAACACTTTCTAATTACTTACTTAAAAACTTTTTTCTCAGACTTTCTCCAAGTTCGTGTACGACTTCCCAGAATGCCTCAATAGTAAAGTGATGTCTGTGGAACCCGTTTCCGTATTCTGTAATCTAAAATTGCTCATACTTCATATCCCTTGTAGTGGTGGAGACGGAGAATTACGCAAAATACCTCTTCCAACTCTTTCAAATTAAACATCAGATAACCACTCACTATCGCTTGTAATTCTTTTGGATGCAAGAGTTCCTGCAAAATATAAATCACATTATATCTGGCACACAATAGTAGTCGTGTATTCTGTGATTGTTAGTGCTTCATAGGTTAGTAGCTCACACAAAATGCCATACACCACTATTTTGTACATGAGCACGTGCGTGCACGTGCGCACACACACACACACACACACACACACACAAACAAAGAAAACAATTGTTTATTTTGTAAATCATTAATTCTGTAAACAACAGAGTGCCCATAAATGTTACACACATTAAGACAATTAAAGAAACAAAAATTAAGGAATGCAATTAATACATATTAAAAGTTCAATTTAATAATAGCCTTTCCATAGTCGTCTTGCTTATAAAACAATACACAACTCAATGCCTTAATGCTTTACATGACCTAGAGCGTGTTCACACCAGGCCTAATCATGATTAGTTTGGCATTATAGTATAATTTACAACCACATTAGTGGCGTTAGTGGTTGCTCGTGACTTTGGCATGTGAGGTGATATACAAAAAGAGCATGTTTCTGATGCGGTGTTGTATGTTTAGACGTACAAACGCAGCAACAACATGGCGACGTATACTGAAGCGCATGAAGATGTATACTACGTACGTGCCTGTACACGTGACTACTTCCTGCCCTCCCTGAAGGAGTTGCCGGAGAAAGCAAACTAAATGTTTCCTTCTTCAAAACCTAAAGCAATGGATTCGTCAAGACAATTCACACAAATTCTTGCCAGATATGACTGATGAAAACTGTCAAGGCTAAGTACACTCACGTGCCCATGTGACTTACTAATCATAGTTAGCGGAGTAATGTTGGCCTAATCATAGTTAGTCCAGATGTCGGTGTGAACACGCTCCTAGAGTAATGGATAAAGTAAGGTTAACATACAGTAGTTAGTAATAGAAATGTTTAGGTCGTATTGTATTTCGTTGCTTCATATCATACCAGTACTTTCCCACTGCAAACATGTCTGAATCCGTCCGCAAAAGCACCAAACTGCCTGGTAACACACTTGTTCAGCACGTAGTCCACATAAGCATCAACATAGTCTTGTCTAAGAAAACACATCATGTTACATTAAAAATCTCTCAAAGACAAGGAAGGACATGCTTTAGGTTCTTTGGGCAAACCAAGATGCAAGAAATGTGGTCAGTCGTATTGGTAATACATTTTGTCATGAACTATAGCAAGCATTCACAGGGTGGTCTAAGTAGAGTCTGTAATACAGTGAGAATACATAACCATGTAGTCAGCTCTATGTTAGTGTACAAAGTGTAACAAACTCAGTACATTCTTAAAGCAACTTTACACTACAACCTGTTTGATTTCGTCACTGCTATCCTCGCTCCACCAGGCACAAGATCAAACGTCTGAAGCTCTCCAAAAGATCGTCTGTCAATCTGGAGATTAGAAACAAACGTAAAGGAAATACCCATGAAAATGGAAGAATACTCAACGAACTTGAAAACAAATATTAAAGGTATCCTCAAAGTCATCTTCTTGATAGTCTAACATTCCTTGTAAACTTCTGAAAGTGATGACAAATGTACAGTACAGTGGTATTCTACTTGAACGTTTAGTGCACCTTCCGAGAGATGGATCTATTTCTGCCAAATCCTCAAGTCTAGGAGTTCTAGTAAAGCACAGTGACCCATTGTGAAGTAAAGACAAATATTTGCAGACAAGACACATTCAAGTAAATTCATGCACCTAAATGTATTTGTGATGTGTGAGTGTGTTATGCAAACACTGTACTATAGTGAGTAAGAATTAGATACATCACAACTTTGCAAAACAGTAGTCTTCTCATCTCTACTTTTCAGCAAGTTTCAACCAAGTGATGTGTGTGCGTGTGTGCATGCATGTGTGTGTGTGTGTGTGTGTGTGTGTGTGTGTGTGTGTGTGTGTGTGTGTGTGTGTGTGTGTGTGTGTCAAGTGTGTGCGCGTGTGTGTGTGCCTGCCTACCTGTCCAGAAGTTTCTTGTACACGGCAAGCGGAAAGTTTGTGTGTAGCAAAACAGAGTTATAGATAGCCAGCCCACAAATTATACCAACAAGACGAAACAGTTGCAACTCTTCCATAGACTGTTCAACAGCACATCACAAATAACAAATACATCAAACCAGTTTCATTTCATACGTACATTCTCAAGAAACCAAGTCAGTTGACTTTCTTCAAACACAGTAAACATGCCAAAATCAGGATTTAAGAGAGACTGCATCAACAAGAGGAAAAACTCCTAGAAGACATGAAAAATGATATAGAAAGAAACTATAAGACTTAATCAACGATTTGCTACACTAGCTACAGCAGACCACTAAATAAAAAAGACCGAAAATCACTAAATTAGAAAATGTTGCTATACACCTCTGACAACACAAGCAACACAAACAACGTCACTTCATTACCTTTTTGACTCCCCCAGCATCGTGACCTTCTTCTCCAACAAAAGTAACCTATTGCAACATCACTAAATCGAGACAAACAAACTACAACAACAAAATGCCCACCAGCAATGGTTTCTTGAACAACATGATGTTCTCGGAGCAATAGTAAACTACCGTGTCCAGTGTATCTTGCAAAAGATTCTCCCGACGAACTCGCATAAAAAGATAAGCACTCTGTGGCACGTTGTTTAGAAACAAGCTTTGCAGGTTCTGTATATGAGCTTGATGCACCGCAGACTGATCAGACATACGTTTAAACTCTGTCAATCTAGAAAGACCCGAATTCAATGGACTCACTTGCATTTGAATGTGTGCATCAGCCTTTAGCAACTGTGCCTTTGTGCACATATCGTAGACAAATGAAAAACGACAAAACGAAAGTTGACTGAAGTCTTTCTATAAACAGACAAATAAATAACAAACAGATAAATCAAAAGAAAATCCCTTCCTGGATATGCTTACTCTTGTCTTAACCATCAGTTTCATACATGTGCACATACACTGATCGAGTGATATTGTATGTACTATTGTATTATTGTGATTTACAAAGCCCATATTCATTCACTCGTCTATCATTTAAACTATTCACAAATAATGCTCAGCTGGCTCTCTAATTTATTATATTGTCAATAGCAAATGTTGCATGAAAAAGTCGTTCTACTTACAAACATAATCTTAGTCACTCAATTAATAACAATGTAGTTGACCGACTGACTACCATACTTGTTATTACATCACACATAAGCTCTTGCATCTGTTGCATTTAGAAAGTAACCAAATGAATTGTGTAATACATAAATCTAATGGCATTGAAAGAAACATAATATGTTAGATATTCAAGCTATAAAGTAGTTAAAAACAAAGTCTTTCAAGCCAATGTGTCTCATTCAAAATTGTTTGAAGCCATTCAATAAACAGACAATCAAATTAGGCTCGACCCAGGGCACGTCTCCACTAGGGCTTAAACACGTTTACAACCTGTTTAAGTCTAAACATGTTTAAGAATAATCGTGTCTCCACTAGCGTTAAACCTGTTTAACTGTAAACCTAAACAGATTTTGCTAAACATGTTTCAGAGGTAGTTTAACGAAGGTGGCTTAGGTTTAACAGTCACATGATAGAAAAGCGCGTTCCACGACGATGGATGTTAGTTCTTTCGCACTGTTCTTTCTCTTTCCTTGGAGACAATTGGAAGAAGACAGAACTAGGCAATGTCAGAGAGTGAGTAGACTGACGCAGAGTGTCAGGAGAGAGCAATTTCAGCGAAGACAGAGACTCGTGTCTCTGATTGTTCTTCAGACAACCAGAAGACAATCTCCGACTGTCTGGTGCACAAGAAACAAATTCGCGTAGTATAACAAAGTCCCAGATAATTCTTATAATAGCCCAGAATAAATGGACAAGTGGAGACGCTGTCTACTAAACATGTTTAAAGAGCAACAAGTGGAGACAGCCCAGTCTCTCTCCGCCCTCGTCATTCCCTGGATTGTCAATGACAAGGGCGGACAATCCAGGGAATGACCAGGGTGGAGAGAGACCGGGTCAAGTCTACAATCAAATAGGTTTGGCTATTAGTTAAAAAAGTTACCTCATCAAGAATAGCAACTATGACGAGTGTGTGTGTGTGTGTGTGTGTGTGTGTGTGTGTGTGTGTGTGTGTGTGTGTGTGTGTGTGTGTGGTGTAATGTAAACACAAGTAACCTATTGAACTGATATCACGTTAACGAGCACACATAAATTAACATTACCACACATCAAATCACAAGCACTCATTGGTACTGTAACACTACAGATAGCAGACCTTCAGAAAATGTACATAGTCTCTGTTTAAGTCAAACGTTTGTGCCTCATTCAACTGCTTCACATAAAACAATTTGTGTGATATCAAACCAGTCGACTGCTCATTAATCTACAACCAACCAACATGAACGAACAGGAGAAGACGCCACGCACTGGCAGCAAACAAACCAACCTGACTGCAGAAACTGAGAACACTAAGACAACTAACCAAAACTTCGTAGTGTTCACATTTCTATACATACCAATTACGATCACAAACAACATCCCAGCAAACAGATAGACCGACGAAACCTTAAGATTCTCGTGTGTTAACGCTGCCTGTTGAGAAACTAAATCAACAATAAAACTGACACAGCAGTGAAAAACCTACATAAAGAATGTGACCAATTTATGGAACTCTGTGACAGTCAACAGACCCTATTACCAAAACAACACGTTCAAAAAATGTCGGCCTTAGTCTCTGATACCATTCACCTGTCGACACCATACTTAGTGTAATTGTCTAAACATGTGATTATGTGACTTCACTGATAAGTTGCTTGTGTGTTTCGTTGAGAGAGATGATTGCAGATGCAAATTGTCCGATAAGCCTGCAGTGAATTAGTGGCCGAATAAAGAGCTCACATTCGGGTACAATGACGAACACTCGAAAGCATTCAGGACACGCCATGATTGACAATTGATGAGACGTAAGATTATGGACGAGAATAGTGAAGACATGTTCAACCTAAAACGATATCAAACAATGCATTAGTCAAGACTGACAGCACATACACGTGCGCGCACACACACACACACACACACACGTGCACACACACATGCATGCACACACACACACACACACACACACACACACACACACACACACACACAAAACAGAGACTTCCAAATAACTGTTACAGACTGACATGTATTCTTACTGTTTGCTTGACTTCTGTCAATTGGATTGAGTCTAATAGTTTAAATAGCTGTCGAACTGAAGACATATCGACTTTCAGTAACGCACCATCCATCTCAGAGTTCTCATCACTAGTCACAGCAAACATATAACACAATCGACAAACAAGCAAGCAACACAACAAACAAACCCTAGTACAAATGATCCATTAATGAGTGATGCATTTGTTAATACAATTTCCAACTTCCTACAAAATAATTAATTAAGTCAATATAAACAGTGCAAACAACTAAATGTGTTTCAGACCTCAGCAGTTCGACAAAGTTTTTACTATGCATTGCATTACGAATCAACGTTTCGAGACTTTCTTGTGATAGAAATGACGGAGTTACGTTCACATTCCATTGCCGAAAGTCCAACCGCTATAAAACAGTAGCAGTTTAATGTACAATGTCTTTAGTCGGCATTTTGGCACTCAAGTCTAAATACCAAAGTGTGACAACCGTACCAAGCAATGTAATGATACAACACACGCGAATGACTGATCTCCTCCAGCACAGATTCTTTGTACCACAGTGGCCCTCGATGTCCATTCGGCGTCAGTTACTGCACATGGTGAGCTGCACGATTTCGTACTCTTTAGACCAAGCTGCCCACTACCACCTAAACCCCATGAATACAAACGTCCACTTTGAACGAGAGCTAGCATATGTTGACGACCACAAGCAATCTGGATTACTTCAGACCCCATCAGCTCAGCCACCTTCAATCACAAAAAAGGACGAATTATATTTGTTCAGTCCAAGGTCCAAATGCCTTATATGACTTAGTGTCCTGTCTGTCCGACTGTCTATCTTTTTCCTCTTTTCATTTGTCTGCCACTCGTTCAGTTTGTCTATCTATTTTTCTATCTGCCATGTCAAGTACTATATTCATTCGACAATAGGTTATGTTCACGTCACAGTGTCTCATGCATTTAACCATCCTTCCTCTTCAAATATCTCAAAACAATTACGCACATAGGAACGAACGCATACCTGTTTTGGTCGTAGCTCTTGTGTTTGCATGTTATGACCCAGCTGACCATTTCCACTAGAACCAAATGTAAACACGGCTCCCGACTAGACAAACAATTGAAACTTTACTGTTCACGAAAAATGTTCGGCTACAACGCACCTTTGTTAGCGCAGCTGAGTGATCTTCACCACAAGCAACGTAGCATATGTGTTGTCGTGGCAATGATGTCACCAAAGTCGGCAATGAGCGACCTACAATTGACATTAGAAAATAACTACACATTGACATAAGCCAAGTTTTTAAACAAACGTGATGTAAGCATATAAATCTGATGATAAAATTGAGAATACTCCGACACACTAAACTTATCCCATACATTCTCTTGAGTCCGTGTATCTACTAGCACTGCAGTTTTGTTGTTTGTTTGTTTGTTTGTTTGTTCACTACTGTGTCATAAAAACAAATGCTCTACTAATCAAGTGATGTTTCATTCACACAGTCAGTGATAGCAATTTATTGTCAGTCTTAACTCATTATTTTGACTGTCAAAGTCAAACACTGCAAACCACTTAGTCCAACATGTTAATGTCATTTCAGTTGTTGGCAACAAGCAAAACAACCAATCTGTGAGTCACTCCATTTGTTCATTCGAGTCAGGTACGTTTGACCCTCCAATTTAGCACAGCTAGTTGGTAAGACATTACATCCAGCTTATGCTGAATGCAATCGACACAAGATGTGTGTACAGCATTCAGCATAGGCTGAATGTTGTACATAGTTTAGTCTACACAAACAGACGGGCAAACAAAGAGCAGAAAGACAGAAGGACAGAGAGAACGAGACGGAAGACAAAAGGCACTAAACAGACAAGACAAGTAAAAAACCCAAAATGCACACTCTATAGCAACTACACAATAAATATTCTTACTAAACTTGTCACCCACTCCCAGTTGCCCAAACCTAGAAAAACAGACATTGACAAAAAGACAAAACTGTCTCGAAATTGAACACACTCATTCTTTCCCCAACTGTACAAATGACCGCTAACAGTCAATGCTAGACTGTGATATCCACCGGCTGCTACTTGAATGAGAGGCACACCAAAAGGAAATTTCAGACGTTCGGGTTTTAGAATGTTAGAGCGACTATGAGGCAATCCCACTTGCCAGTGACTGTTTGATCCCCAACCATAAACTTGACAATCTACACACGTAAACACATTATACCCAAGAGCATATCCGTAATTTATTAATTTTATTATATACAATAATCCAATTTATTATGTATTGAGATAATCCTCAAATTTCTGTTTTCAGACAATGACAATACAATTCGATACCAACCTGCAGTTAAAACTAACGTATGTAAATCTCCACAACTGACTTGAACAACAGAATATGAGCATAAACCTTTGACAAGTCTGATAAAACAACATATTCCATTAATCCATTTTCCAAAGAAAACCATAACAGTTTTGTGATATTAAACCTTGGCACACTGGAGCAGTTGTCAACTGTGGCTATTCCTAACTGAGCATCACTGTTCGATCCCCACGTGAACGCTTCTCCTGATGATGACAAGGCAACTGTGTGTACACACCCACATGATACCTGTGTGATCGACTTTGTTTCCAATGCTCCGACCCTCTCTGTGACCAAAGCAAATCATAACACACACAGAAGTATACAACCAAATAGTAACATAAATAAATGAATAATTCCAAACCATTAAAGAGTACTACCCAAGTCCAGTAAGCAACAATATATACACATTGACATGCATTCTTTCTGGTCTCTCTTAGAGTGTTAATTTGTCTGTCAAGTCTGTCACTTCAACTTGCACCCAATCATCTTAAGATGTGTGTGTGTGTGTGTGTGTGTGTGTGTGTGTGTGTGTGTGTGTGTGTGTGTGTGTGTGTGTGTGTGTGTGTGTGTGTGTGTGTGTGTGCATATGTATTTGTTTGTTTCAACTGTGTGTGTGTGTGTGTGTGTGTGGTGTGTGTGTGTGTGTGTGTGTGTGTGTGTGTGTGTGGTGTGTGTGTGTGTGTGTGGTGTGTGCGTGTCACTGTGTGTGTGTGTGTGTGTGTGTGTGTGTGTGTGTGTGTGTGTGTGTGTGTGTGTGTGTGTGTGTGTGTGTGTGTTACCAAGTAGGAGACTTGCTTAGAACGACATACAACATCAAAAATAAACGTAAAAAATAAATAAATCAATATTCCATACCAAATCTCTTCCTTCCTGTAGTCAGTCCCAGCTGCCCGTGATCATTGCTACCACATGAGTACAACTCTCCCTCTTCCGTCGCAATCACAGTGTGCTCCCAACCACACCCGACTGAAATCACACAATTGAGGTAATTCCTGGAGTCTTCGACCGGCGCCTTCACTCTCAATGGTGTGCTAACGTAAGCATCGTCTATGCCACCTTGACCCAGTTGTCCTGAGCTGCAACGGCCCCACGAGTACATAGCTACACACAAACTGTTACTGGCCAATGAGAATGGGCAAAAACAATTCAAGATTTTTTTCGTAGAACGTTGAAAAAACGTACTTACAGTGTAGCTGTAAGTTGGTCGTCTCAATAGTAATTTACCGAGATATCGAGGATGTACGTACGTAAGAAGCGAAGTCTAGCATCGTTGAGATAATAGTGTCTTACTTTCTATCGTCAATTTTTGTCTCAAGAAAACTATGGTTGTAGTACTAATTGACTTACCAGAAATTCTGCCTTCGACGAGCGTTTTCAATTTATGTGCTTGATGTAGTACTTTCAGGTTGGCTCTAGGAAGAAAATATACGGGACCTGATGTAACACTAGCCTCGGACTCCAAACATATATAGCGCGTCGACGTGGGAGGCGTGTGCATATGTATTTGTTTGTTTCAACTTTATTTTGTTTGTGTGTGTGTGTGTGTGTGTGTGTGTGTGTGTGTGTGTGTGTGTGTGAGTGTGTTTGTGTGTGAGTGAGTGTGCTTGTGTTTGTGTGTGTCCTACCATTGATGACATACATTTCTATCAAGCCACTTGTCCTCCACTTTGGGAACCTACTTCTGTACCACAGAAAGCACGTTTTTATCAAATCTATTTGTGTCTTCATCTATTCTGTAAATGGTGAGTGTTAATGTGCAATATTAGCCAACACGACTTATAACCATATTAGTCAAGTTCCTTCACAACTCGAACAAACGCTACTGGAAACATGCCTGTCCTACCATCCAGTTGACCGTTCAGCCACTCCTCATTCACACGATCGGTTATCGCAATAACATCATCAGTCTTAAAGGAGAGCTCGCCGTCTTGCCCATCAAAATCAAACGTTGCAACACAATGTGGCCCAGCAGTGACATCAGCAACGCTCTGTAATAAACAAAGCCACCTCTTACAGATAGTAACACACTAATAGTACAGGCACACAAAGTAGAGATAATGCATAAAGTAATTAGATCCAACAGTACACCGAAACAACACGAAACTTGGTTTTTACATACTAAACCTTTCATATGCTATAAGAGATTAACCTCTATTGCTGATGACGTCTCTGGCTCTGTCGCTACTAATTCTTCAAGTAAAAAAGGAGCCGGACATCGTCCAACTTTTCCATTCAGTTCACATTCTATCCAAGTCTTATCAATGTGCCTAAATACTTTTACTCGATCACCAGCCTGAAATTGGAGTATAACACAGATTAGGCAGATTTAACTTTACAACACGTGCAGCTACATAATGCAATCTACCTTGACAGTCAGTTCTTCATCTCCTTGACCTTCAAAGTCGTACTGGACAATTGCATATGAAACTAAATGTACAAACCACATTGTGAAATCCCCGAAAGTTAACAAATTGGCTTTCAGCAACATTCAAATTGCATGCCACAACTATGGAATTTCACTTACACTTAGGAATGTCAATGACTATTTCTACAAATGATGATGGAAATATGCCCTCCTGCAAGTCAATTCTACCTCTTAGCCAATCAGAATCAACTTTTTCAATAAGACTGATTGTATTCCCTGCTTTGAAACTTAGTTCATTTGGGTTTTCTCCATCAAAGTCAAAAAGCGCAACACCGTGTGGATCGGTACGAGCTGCTGCCACAAGACGTGCTACCAATGGATCATCAAGTGGTACCTACAATAGAAATAAAACAAATGTTAAAACCTCAATAGTGCAGTACAATAGAAACAATGAAGTACACGAGACAAACAAACAAACAACAAACAGACAAACAAAATAACTGAATGCCTTTAAAAGTTAAAATAAAGTGAATGTATAATTGAATCAGTCCACTCACCAATATTTCTACACAGTTCTCTGGAAAAATTCCTACAGCGTCTGCTATGCTTCCTTTCAGCCATTCGTCATTCACTCTCTCCAACAGACGAATCTCATCTCCAGCCCTGATAGTAAGCTCATCTTCAGTTTCTATACACACAACATAACTAACTAATACAATTTAAAACATCCAACCGACATCACTTATCACACCTCCATCAAAGTCAAACATAGCAACTGCACATGGATACAAAGGAAGATTCTAATGAACAAACGTGCCATTAGTTTCAATTCAACAACCAACTTTGTACTAATCACATTACCCATCCTGGTAAATTTTTTACAATTTTGATAAATTTCTGTGGAAACATCCCTTCATTTTCTCCCACTCTGCCCATCAACCAATTTTCATCAACTCGATTCAAAAGAATAACGACATCATCAACCTAAAGACAATGTATACCAACTGTATATAAAGTACAATCCAGATAGTTAGACCATTCCATCAACCACTTGTCCATCTGTGATATTGCAAATTATAGAAACCCCGTGGTAGTTTAAACTTTGATAACTAATTAAATAATAAATAAATAGTAATTAGATTATTTTGTTTTCTTTGCTTCAAACTGAAGTCCATGCAAACCACAATTTCATACAACCAAACGGCCAAACTCTGCCTGCCTGCATGTGTGTTGTCCACCTATACACAACTGTCCATTTCTAAGAAAACTAACATCAAATGAAAGCTCATCTGGTCCACTTCCATTATACGGATGAATAGCAATTCCATGAGACTCGCTAACCTAAAATGCAACAAAGAGAAAACTATGAAACAATCGACAAACCCGAAGTCATAAAGACATTGCCAACCACATATTTAAAAAGGGGATGTCCTGGCCCTGGTCGTGGCGGCAACTCTGGAGAGTCTTTCTAAACAGAAGACAATAATATTATAATTAGACAAGCCATACAGACCTCATGCTCCTTACCTCTTGATCATGACTCTTCTCTTCATGATGACCACTGTACATGTATAAGAAAACACGCAAACCTTGTTAGACAAATTAAAACAAACACTGACTCACAAACGTGCAAACAAGACAGTAAGTACCACACACACACACACACACACACACACACACACACACACACACACACACACACACACACACACACAACTTTACCTTGATTTTACTTTTTCATGCAGCTTTTGCACATCTAAACATTATTAATAAACGCTAAATTTCATTTTAAACAAAAAATGACTCACGTGGTGATTGATTTGGTCGAGAGAGTTTAGGCGAGCGTCTGCACATTGCATTGATTATTCTCAAGTTGCAATTAATGTGTAAGTCATTGACACACACTACTTACTTGGATGGTGGTCCTGGTCTGCTAGGCTTGGGAGCATCCTGCAATGTTAAACTAAGTTGACTGACCACAGAAAAATTACTTTCAACAGTGGCTACCATCTACCTGTCTGTCTGTCTGTCTGTCTGTCCATCCATGGCTGTCTATCTGTCTGTCTGTCTGGCTGTCCGTCTGGCTGTCTGTCTGGCTGTCTGTCCGTCTGGCTGTCCGTCTGCCTGTCTGTCTGTCTGGCTGCCTGTCTGTCAGTCCGTCCATCCGACTGTCTGTCTGTCTCTGTCTGTCTGTCAATACATATATTTCAAACATACATATGTGTACACATAGCAGCTAAAAAATTATGCTACTATGTCTGTCTGTCTGTCTGTCTGTCTGTCTGTCTGTCTTTCGTAGTGCAGAACAATTCAAAACTTTTTGGAGGAAATGGTTCTCTTTGATTCTTCAAAGATGCAACGCAGAAGTAATCCTCAAAAAGTTGTCAAGAGTTTCAGAAACAAAGAATGACATGGACAAGCTTTTTGACTTTAATGTACAGTTCCAAGTCCACTAATGTTTTAAAGTATTTCACTGTGAAGGACTGGTTCATCATAGAAGTTTAGGATGTGTACAAGTAGAGGATCTGTAACAATAAAATAATCTGTCTATCTGTCTGTCTGTCTGTCTGTCCGTCCATCCGTCCATCTGTCTCTTTCAAACATTCATAGTATCATACCTTTGGAGGTGGTGGTCGAGTCTGACCCGGTCTCTTTGCACGTTCTGGTCTTACTGGTGCATCCTCCTGATGAGGCTCTTCTACCCATCAACAAACACTTAAACAAACAAGGCAATAGCATCCTGCCAATAACAGTGCGCTGCAAGCACTTAAAAACTAAACAATAAACAACAACACAGTACAATAACGCTGTGCACTTTACCTTCTGTTGTTACTCTTGCTTCATCCCGTTGTTCATCGACCTCCTCTTTGTGTTTTTCTCGCTTCTTTGCTACTGGTAGTGGTGGTCTAGCTTTTGGAAGTGCCGGCTTAGAACGCACATCTGAAGAAACGTATTCGTCTAATGCAACGGAGCGTATCAATGAAACAAGCCATTAACCTTGTTGAACAGCTTCGTTAGATTCGCCAGGTTTCGCCGACTGCTTGCTCTGAAGAGACCCTACAGTAAGTATAGAATATCTAGAACTCCTTAGTGTTGTGTTTACAGTTGCTGTTCGCTGTGGTGGAATAGGCCTCTTGACTTTGGTCTCAGTTTCTGGGAAAAAAATTTGTGACATTGTATTAGTTACTTGAATACTTATGCCGGATTCAATAAAAACAGACACAGAAATTATAGTTATTGACAAGTTACTGACAAACAACACAAATAGACGAACAGGTAGACAAAACACACACATACGCATGCGCACGCACATGCACACACACACACACACACACACACACACACACACACACATGAATGCATGCATGCACACACACACACACACACACACACACACACACACACACACACACACACACACACATGCACACACACACACACACACACACACACACACACACACACACACACACACACACACACACCTTGTTCTCTTGCCTCACTAACCACTGCCTTGGCACCGTCCTAGTGACAAAAATCTTTTAATTAACAACTCCAAATCTGCTCAATGTCCCAATTCACCATACAAGAGGCATCTGATCTTGCATCAGCTGACCTGCAGTCTGCATATCCTCCTCCTCCTCTACAACAACATGTCACAACATCATTTCCTTCCACTTCTACTTGTAAACTAAGCTGTGCACACCAAATGCCTTTTCGTTTCCACTGTCATCCTTACTTCCCGTGCCCTCTTGGCTCTATGCAACACAAACACACTATTGAAATGATTACCTAAGAGATCAACAGCTCGCATTGCTTTAATTGGTCGTTTAGGAGAAACACGTGGTTTGGCTTCCTTCGTCACTAAAATAGAAATAACAATTCAATCTTAATAACTAAGTATAATGCAATAAGTGAGAGACCTTCTGTCACATCGAGCTCTTGGTTGTCCGACTTGTGTTCATTCTATAACAAGTCAATGTAAGTGTAAGTGTTTACAACACTACAAAAAATTACAATTACAGTTGCTCGTCTTGGAACAACTGGACGTTCTCGAGGTACATCTGGTTTGACCGGTTTAGCAACTAGACATATGACAGCAAAATTATATTCAAGACTCTCTTATGCAAAGTAGTGTAGTCTATATAATCTATTTCTGATAACCTCCCAGCTACTATACATGCTTTCTAAATTTCAAACGGCGAGTCATTTATAATGACAGTAGACTACCTGGTTCTTTATCAGTCTTGTCATGTGTACCTTCCAAACCACTCTGTAAATAAATAATAGACAAACTCTTAAATGTTTCTGCATTTCACATTACACCGTCTTACTGCTGTTGATCGCTTTGGAGGAACAGGACGATTTGATGCTTTTGATTGAATTTCATCCACTTTGATCACACAAACACAGAAAGATTAAAGCAAGTAAATTTAAAAGCCACTAATTATTAATTATTAATATACTAATAATCCATAGGGTCGGATACAACATTTTCTGTCTATCTGTTTTAAGTTAAG
This sequence comes from Corticium candelabrum, assembly GCF_963422355.1. NCBI lineage: Eukaryota > Metazoa > Porifera > Homoscleromorpha > Homosclerophorida > Plakinidae > Corticium > Corticium candelabrum. The sequence goes on along the minus strand of NC_085098.1, from coordinate 6,490,428 downwards.
CATGCCCACCTGCCTTTTACAAAATAAATATTCTCACCATGTTCGGAACTGCTTTTCACCTACAGAAACACAAACGTACAGTACAAGTTCGTAAAGCTCAAACCTTGTTTCCATTACCTCAGCAGCTGCCTTACGTTTCGGTGGAGAAGCAGGAACTGCCGGTTTTGGTCTACTAGGTCCCGTGTCTCGTCGCACTGCAGCAGGTCTACTGACAGGAGGTGCAGGTCGAGTAGCAGGAGGAGGAGGTTTGGCTGGTGGTTCAGGACTTTCTTCCTTATCTGACGTCGGTGATTTCGAAATTCTGGATGGTGCTGGAGGTCTGGAAGGTACAGATGCTGTGGCACTGTCATCGCTATCCTTGGCTGGAGCCTTTGGATGTTGTGATTTTGACTGGGTGGGCAAGGACTGATGTCTAGATGACCCATCCTGAAATCGATAACAATAGGAAATGTAGCAAATCAAAAATGAAGCAAATTATCAATTCACAAACAGAAGCTGATTCTTCTGGTTTGGCAGTTTGCGCAACATTTTCATTTTCAGTCTCTACATGCACAATAATATAAACAACTGAAAATCTCAACTAAAGCCTATATATAGAACAACAATAAATGCACAAGAAAGTGTTACACAAAACTACACAAAATGACCAGCAATAGCGTGACCTTTGCAAAATAATATTAATTAAATAATATAAAGCACTACTTTGGTCTAACATTAGCCAATGACCACAAGCACATAAACATCAGCAAGCATTAGAATCAATACTGTTATACGTACCATCAACAGGTGGTCTTGCTGGTCTTAAAGTGGGAGGTGGTGGCTAGAGAGATCAATGCATGTTATTATAGACAGGACAGTTCAGACAAGATGCATAACAAACACGCACACACACACACACACACACACACACACACACACACACACACACACAAATAGACAAATGTCAAGCCCTCCACGTCATTTGACGTCAACCCTAAAGTCACTGCAGAGATAGCTCCCTTGCCTCTAGAGAAAGGGCCTCCATGCACTATGTGGAGGCTTAGGGCCAGCGCTACAATCCACCTGGAGCTTGGCCGGAGTCATCCACTATGGCACAGCTCTGGGACTAGACACCAAGGCCCACAAGTACCCATCTGCTGCATGATGTTACTGCCAAGCCATCGGTCATGTCCACCCCAGTCAATGACCAGGTACTCATTTATACTCCTGAGTTGAAAGAAGCAATTGTGTGTAAGTTTTTTGCTTAAAGAAATTATGCTATAGCTCACCATCACTGTGACTTGAACCTGCAACCCTGCAAAGTCCCAGATGTTTTCATTCTCCAAATGCACTCTCTAACTAATTGAGCTACAGCACCACACACACACACACACACACACACACACACACACACACACACACACACACACACACACACACAACCTAAAAAAATCCTAAATGTCAGGAGCTGCCTCTCAGAGGTCACGCCCCCAGCTGTTAAGCTGGGCCCTGTGTGCTACTCAGGGAACTCTGGGCCTGCACTAGCAAACTCCTGGAGCTGAGCCAGGCACTCGCAGGAGCACCAACTTGTGAAGCCAACTGTGGTGTGAGCACCCGAAGTCTCACCAGGACCCCAGTGGCTGATGTCATGTCGCAGCCAATGGCCGCTTAGGACCCCAGTCAATGACCAGGTACTCATTTATACTCCTGAGTCTAGAGAAGCAAATGTGTGTTAGTTTCTTGCTTAAGGAAATTATGCCACAGCTCGCCATCACTGTGACTTGAACTTGCAATCCTTTAAGGTCCCGGATGTACACACTCCATAAGATGACTCTCTAACCAACTGAGCTATCATGCACACACGCACACACACACACACACACACACACACACACACATGCACGCAGCATGCACACACACACACACACACACACACACACACACACACACACACACACACACACACACACACACACACACACATTTAACATCTATGAAACCTTTTGAGGTCTTGATGGTCCAGATACAGGTCTAGATGGTGGCAAAGGAGGACGTTTCTTGCCTTCTGAAGGATGACCAGAAATAATAGTCACCTCTGGTCTACTTAGAAATTACATACAAACATTATTTATCAAAAATTCCAAACACAAATTGAAAATGTAATTTTCACCTGGACTTTGGAACCGCAGGCCTTGCAGCTGCTGTATAATAAATGGAAGACTTTCAATACATCATGGAATCAGTCAAACAAATTAACAATGAATGAATATATTCAACAAAACAAACAAGCAACTAGATAGACAGGCAGGCAGGCAGGCAGGAAATCAATGGACAAACACACAAACACACACAACAAACAAACAAACACACAAACAAACAACACACAAAACACAAACAAACAACATATACACACAAACAAACACACAAACAAACAATCAAACAAACACAAACAAACAAACACAAACACACAAACACAAACAAACAAACAAACACACACAACAAACACACACAAACACACACACACACACACACACACACACACAAACACACACACAAACACACACGCACACACACACACAAACACACACAAACACACACAAACACACACACGCACACACACACGCACACACACAAACACACGCACACACACAAACACACACACACACACACACACACACACACACACACACACACACACACACACACACACACACACACACAGAGTCATGTACACAAGATGTCAATTTCCATAACATTTCATCTATACAAAATAATTCTATTACAACAATCTGTCCTTCTACACGCACTTTCATAAGACAGATGCATGCAAACAGACAGAGATGGAAGAGTAGGCTTGATGACGCAATCGTACCAGATCTAGACGGTCGTGGAGGAGGCACACGAAGTTTATCTGGATAAGGCGGAATAACCGGTTGTGTGTCGTCTTCCTCTTCTGCACGAGAAGGCATTTCAAGGCATTTGTTAGAGCTACGAACCGCTAGCTACTCATGACGTCAAGTTGGCATGAGAAGAGGGTCTCACCACACACACCTACACTTCACAATCAACTTGTATCTTAAATAGCTCTTACCAGCAACGTCTGCGTCTTTGTCTGACATCTTCACTGCAAAGATTTGCAGGACTCCGAGTTCTTGCAGCTCTGCGCATGCTTGACGTTAACGTAACTAATTAAATAGGTGCACAGTACACGCCACTAATCAGCTAACATCCTGGCCAGTCGTTCTCAATGCGTGCGAGCGGTGTCACATGTGATGTGTGTTTGCATGTAGATGTGTGTCTACCACTGGACATTCTACCGCACCGCTTACATTGAACAGCTGCAGCAGTAGTGTGAAAAAGACCGGTAGTCTAGATGGTATTGTCAATAGAAAGTATCCAGATAGACTAACGAAATCATAGAAGTTCGTATGTCTACTGAGGCGCGAGCGAGTGAAAGAGGGGAAGCTCTAATTTACTATAAATATGAGGACTAGTTGGAATAGTTTTCATGTAATAGTCTCAATCCAAGTAGCAGTGCCAGACATTCGTAGAATGCAAGGTGTGTGCGCAGAAGATTCACAGCTATCTACTGGTCTACGTCCAGGGGGTAGGAAATTGTAAAAAAAGTGAGAGAGGCAGAGCCCGAATCCAATGTATGTACAGACTTCACCCCTCTTACATAATTGTATAAATTCTCTCACAGAGATTGGTAGTGCAACAAGATAAATTAGCATAAAATTCGATGGAGAGGACTGAGCCAACTGATTTGGTACAGCAACTCAAAGACATCAAGTAACAACTACAAATCATTCATTCACGAAAGAAAACATCCGTGTCCAGAAACGTAATAAATCCTGATCACCACTACTATTACTACCAGTACTACCTCTAACCACACACTCAATTGTTCCACAAACCATCTACAGCTCCGCCCACCCACCCAGCCATATTCCATCCAGCTCAACGTTTAGCACTTTCCTACAGTCTACTTGCACTTTTTGAAGCTGAAGCCACCACAAGCAGCTACAATAATGAAGAAAATGATAACCTGCAAGAAAGAAGCAATCAACCAAGCAATGCATTACATACACTATGTAATCTATCTTTAATAGTTTATGTACACAATCATACAAAATGATTACCAAAACGACAACAATAATAATGGCGGTAATCTTGAAATTCTTCAAGCACATGGCTCTCGAAAGGTTTCGACTACTCTTCTTGAAAGTCATTGCCTAACAAAAGATATCGAAAGTTGACCAATTTGACAACAATGATGGGCAAACACGTCGATGTGCTGCTCTGACTTACACTTTGGCTTAGATCCTCCGTCTTGTCAACCAACAGCTCAAGCTTTTCTCCTCTGTTTGCTACTAAATCTAGATAGGAATTTAAGAGTAAGCGATGGTATACAATAGGTGTGATGAAGTGGTTGTGACAAGAGAGCATGTGCATGATGTTTGACTGAAGCTGACTTTCTGTCATTCTGTGAATGAAGCACGGAGACGCTTGTTGTGTTGATAGTGTTGCGTGTGTATGATACTAAATAGCAAATATTGTCATACTTACAGTGGTGACAGGAATGGGACTATTAACACTTACAGTGGTGACAGGAGTGGGACTAACAGCATTTACAGTGATGACAGAAGTGCAACTAATAACACTTACAATGGTAACAGTAGTAGGACTAACACTTAGTGGTGACAGGAAGGGGACTAATACCATTTACAACGATGACAGGAGTGAGACTAATACCATTTACAGTGGTGACAGGAGTGGAACTAATAACATTTACAGTGATGACAGGAGTGGGACTAATAACCCTTACAGTGGTGACAGGAGTGGGACTAATAACAGTCACTTACAGTGGTGACAGGGGTGGGACTAATAACACTTACAGTGGTGGCAGGAGTGAGACTAATACCGTATTCGCCCGTAATAACCCCAATCCTGAAATAACGCCCATGCCCGTATATACGCCCATGTGCGACAGGTCAGAACTTTCAGCCCAAAAACGGCCATGCCCAACTATACGGCCATGCCCAACTATACGGCCATGCCCAACTATACGTCCATGTCCAAGTATAAGCCCAGAATACGCATGCGCAGACAAAACAAAATGGGGTCCGCAGAACATTCGTCTCCATCTGTGTGCGTCTGATGAGCTGGTGTCAGTGTTGAGTGAAAGTGCTTACTGCTAGACTCATGTCTTTGCTTCAATTACCGACCCTGATGCTATTGACACTATTGACGGGCTTCAGGCCGACCACGTGTGTGTATAGACTTTAGTTTCTGCGTGTATGTTGATGCTGTAAGGATACCAGTACCTTTGATCTTGCAAATGGATAATTGCAAGCATTGGTGATATTTCTGTCTTCAAGTATTTAGATGATGACTGGCCAAACGACAGCACTTTGTGACCATGTCTATGCCTAGGACCAAAATAACGCCCATGCCCCAGTATACGCCCAGAAAAAAGTCTTTCTTTTCTATACACCCAGAGTGTTATTACGGGCGAATACGGTAACACTTAGAGTGATGACAGCAGTGGGACTAATAACACTTACAGTGGTGACAGGAGTGGGACTAATAACAGTCACTTACAGTGGTGACAGGAGTAGGACAAACAACCATCTGTGTGTGATTGCTTGCAATGGGTTGGTGACTAAAACAGCTTACCAATGTTCTTGACCATGATTCCCTTTAGTTCGTCTAGTTGATCTTGTACTTGAGTCATCTGGTCACCTCTTCGACCTTCAGAGTAATATTTCTGTTTGACAACACAAAGCAGTTACAACACCAAAACTTATTCACAAATCACAATACATTTGCTATTTATTGACATATACTCTTATATTATACACCTCATTTTACGTGTTAAATATTTCTCTTAATTTGCAAATTAATTATTTACTAATTTTGACACAAAACGTTTCATCAATTTGTATGAGAGCGCACCATTCTAGATGACAACACTCGAGAAAACTCACTGTCCATAGCAAACGGTAAAGCAGTTTGAGCTCTTGTGCCATACTGTCTCACAAATCTAAATCATGAAATTGTCAAATACTTAAACTAAGTAGCAACCACGATTAATAAGAAATTACACCTCGTTTTTATATCATCAAGAAAGATAAAAGCAGTCGACCTCTGAAAATCCTAAATTACATTCAAACACCATCATAGGCATGTTATCTGTAGGTCAATCTGTAGGTAGACAAGCAGACAGACAGGCAGGCAGGCAGGTGGGCGAGAAAAATGGACGTCAGAAATAAACACAAACAGCAAACACAAACACGAATATTTACATCATCTGTGATGCACAAGTAGACGATTCCATCTTCGGAAACGTAGTGAAACAAGTAGCTAACAGCCAACAAAACGCCAATCAAAACTAAGCGACCATCGACTCACACAGCAGGCGAGCTCTTCATACACACCTCGCATGCGTATACGTCAACTTGGCGTTCTCCGGTGCGATGCTCTTCAATATTTGCTCAGCAACCTCGGCGAAATTGCCCGTACAGCTCGCAAAACGAGCAAGAACCGTCGTCCCGCGCGCAACGACGCTGTATAAGATTGGCATCCTGCACGGTTACCCTACACTGTAACACATCAACGTGCACGCTCAACTACATGAAACTGACGGGTCCTAGTGAGACCCACCTCGTGCTCGACCCTCTTTACGACCCACAACGCGTTCAAAAACGACAGATATCAAACAAGAAAGCGCGATAGTCTGCACCGCAACCCTAGCCGGCCAAGAAATGACTGAGCGCCCGGGTCATGTGATGGGCGTGTCACTCATGGTGACATCATCAACAATGGGCGTGTCACTGATGACATCATTTCGCAGACACCATGACTGAGACGGTTCTGAAAGAAGGCTTCATCAAGCATCGTCAGAAACCGAAGAAAGTAAGCATGCGAACGAAAATTGGAGAGTCGCAACGTCTAAGCGTGTTTTCTCGTTTGCTAAGTGGAAAAGCCGTTATGCCGTGCTGCGAAAGGTGTCTCCAGTCACAGGTCGGTCTAGCCGTTCGTCTCGCTTCATTCTCTTCGTTTACAAGCCTCGCATGCTCTTATTTCACTTTTGATAGACCTAACTCGCATGTTTGGTTTGTTCTGTTTACTACTCTGGGTCTTACTGAGCGTATGCGGATGTCTTTCTATTGTAGATCGCCTGCGGATGGTTCTCTACAAGGACCAGATGAACTCTATTGCTCACGAGGGTAAGGAGAAGGCCGTCGTTCAACTGGACGAATTCTGTGGGCTCGAGGCCGGTCTGAAAGTCGATTCGGAGCGACACGTCGTGGCCATTGTGACGAGCAACGAGACACATTGCCTGGCTTTCCGCAATGAAGTCGAGATGCGTCAGTGGGCTGACGTGCTGAGAGACCACCTTGGGCTCGGTAATAGCAAAGATGCGAGAATGCATTGCGATGAGTGTCTAAGCGAGTTTAAGTTTTCTTATTCGATTCTGCTGTTTGTGCCGCACGAAAATATCCGACTGGAAGACGCAGTGTAGATTGCTCTACTTAAATTAGAGAATGAGCGGATGTTGAGACAGACAGGTGAAAGTTGAAGCGAGGAGACTATGCTATTAGGGTTGTCTGCTTCACGGGCTTAGCGTTCCTAATCGATTTTGCTGTCATTGGTGGGCAATATTGGACGGGAGAATAGTGTAGACTAAAGTCTGAATTGACAGCTTGGCATAAGTTGTTGTGGAGTCAGGAAACTGTGACTATTAGGAATAAAAACTGGCTGTTAGAGTAGGAATGCTGAAGTTAGACAATTGTATGTGCCCGTAGGTTGAGTGTATTGAAGCCAAGCAGTAGGGAGGACTGTACACACACTGTACACACACACCACACACACACACACACACACACACACACACACACACTCACACACTCACCACACACAACACACACACACACAACACACACACACACACGCCTGCGCACTGCACTAAGTTCCTGTGTACTAAGCAGGAGCTATGGGTTGTGCTAGCAATCTCCTGGAGCCTGAACCGACTGCGACGCCAACTGTGGTGTGGGCACCCGCAGTCCCACACGGACCCCAGTGGCTGATGGACTTTGTCGCAGGTGGAGGCCTTTGCCACACACACACACACACACACACACACACACACACACACACACCACACACACACACACATGGCAAATGGATAAAGAGCTGCTGTTAAACGTTAAACGTTAAAGCCCCCAGCCAGATGGCTGGGTTCTTGTGCATTAAGCAGGAGCTATGAGCCGTGCAATCTCCTGGAGCCTGGCCAGGTGCTCACAGGAGCACCGACTGCTACACCAACTATTGTGTGGGCACCCGAAGTCCCACCCGGACCCCAGTGTCTGATGGCTTTGTTGCAGTGGGAGGCCTTTGCCACCCCAGTCAATGACCAGGTACTCATTTATACTCCTGAGTCGAGAGAGGCAATTGTGTGTGAGTTTCTTGCCCAAGGAAATTATGTCATAGCTCGCCATCACTGTGGCTTGAACCTGCAACCCTGCAAGGTCCTGGATGTAACCACTCCATAAGATGACTCTCTAACCAACTGAGCTATCGCATCACACACACACACACACACACACACACACACACACACACACACACACACACACACAGCACTCTAAGCTTTTCAATGGACTTTATAAGATAGAATAAATGTCCCGTTGTGTGACCGTTTGTGCTATGAACTGACACCGAGTATTGTGGCGCAAGAATGGTTTACGAGTTGGTCTTGCTACTACACATACAGTTTGACAATGTTTGAGCTCTGATTGTCTGTGAGTGTCCCAATGACTTTTTCATTAACGTGTATCTCATACAAGTTTATCATCCTAGAATGGGTTTTCCAAGTCAACGTTGCTCAAAAGCACAAGCTCCTCAAACAAGGAATGGCCCAGTTGCGATTCTGCGTCAACTTTGTTTCGATCACGGCTGGGAATCCGCCCGTGTGCCAAGGTATCTGGCAGTTATCCCATCTTCGTAAGTACGGAGGCTCTGAGATGAGTTTTTCGTTTGAGGCCGGGAGCCAAGCAATGGGGGGAGAAGGAGTATACTGTGTTGAAACAAAATACGGCAATCAGATCAAGGAACTTTTAGACTGTGTGGCACAGCATAAGCCGCTTCCTCGGCCGGAGAGTCTTCACAGCAGGACGTCGGCGGACAGATCCAGCACGGTTCGAGATTTCTACGTGAATGTGCCTGCTTTTGCGGGAAAGAAAGATGTCGATTCGCGTACTCCTGTGCCTTTGTCTGCCGTGTCGTCGCCAGTGAGGGTGGATGCGACATACACAAATATGCCGTCGCCTGGAGCTTCGTCATATCAGAATGTCGTCATGGATGTTGATCCTGGAAGTCAAGGGACACGTCCATCAATGCGAGAAGCATTGCCGTCGTTGGCGTACGAAAACACCGACATGGTAAGAGTATACAGACACGTGGATCAAGTGCCTGGTGCGATGTCGTACGTCAACGTTGGTAACAAACGTGGTTCCCGAACTTCGAGCCGACATTCCGCCTCGTCGTCCACATTACCGGCTACACTGTCTCCCGGTGCTGAGGCACAGCTAAATTATATCCCCGTCCAACCGGTTGTTGGCTCTCCGAAGGGCCGACAACGTTTCCCTTTGCAAGCAAAGAAATCGACTACTATTGAATATACAGAGGTGGATATCGCAAAGACACAGGCACTCAATGCGTCAGTCAAGCAGCACGATCTATTGAGAGAACAGAGTTTAAGCCAGATCAAATCGTAATTGTTTGGGTCAACGTCTGTGTGTGTGTGTGTGTGTGTGTGTGTGTGTGTGTGTGTGTGTGTGTGTGTGTGTGTGTGCGTGCATTCCTTGAAAGACATGGATTGGTTGGTTATAATATAAGAATGCTGACCTGACCGCTGATCACTCTAATAGACTATTGATTGCATGACTGAGATTGCTATTTTTGTGTCTTTATTCATTCATAGTCGTTTGTAGAAATCAATAGAGGTTGTGCACATGACGTCACTAGGCCATGTGATCTGCTGCCGCCGCCATTTTAAGTGGCAAGTTGTCAGTCACGCTTTCCTAGCTTCCAAAGCAAACGTGACATCGCTAGGCTAGCAGTACATACTTTGGGTTGGAGAGCAACGAAGACAGCAAGCCGAAAACGATTAACACATACTCGAGTCTCTTGCAATTGTGGCCGGATATGACGGGACATTCACCTGCCCACGTGACAAATAATTAGCGGTGTGAACGCGTTTGCGCTACTACCAGGGATGTCGTTGCTATGGAGATGGGGCCACATGTGGCCCCAGCCAACAAAAATGTGGCCCCAGGAGCAAAGCAACTGCTAATAATTAATATTTCTAATTATACAGTACTTTGAATTTTGTAAGTTATTAAACCATAGTTTTGTGCGAGAACTACTGTGAAATAGGCAAGTTGGCCCTTCTCCTGTATTCCTTAGCGCCGGATAGCGTTGAAGCTGAACGTGGATTTAGCTTGATGAATATAACAAAGAATTGTTCTCGCAATAGGCTTGGTCAACGTACGATAAACGCGATTATGGCGATAGCTTCAGACAGTAGAGGAATGGACACATTTCCTTTTGATAAGGTGCTGAATAATAATGTCCTTTAGTGATGCTTATTGTTGAAATAGAAAACTGATTACATTGCCATTGATATTAATTTGAATTGTCTTTAATATTGATATTAACAGTGGCACCGAAAACGCTATTGGGGCCACATTTTTGGCACCGGGCAAAAATTGGACCGGCATCCCTGACTACTGTTTGTTGGCGTAGCTACTGTAGTCCAGATGTCGGTATGAACACGCTCTTACATCAGCAACTGGGTGTTACTGCGCGCGTGCTAGGCACCAAAAGAAACAGAACAAAACCAACAAAACCGGATCTTGCATGCGTGTTTTTGCCACTCAACATGGCGACCTAGCAACCGTTGCTATAGTCCTAGACCCATATCTACAGTAGATGGTCGTGTTTTCTTCATGTAGGTACACTTACATTATAAAAAAAATGAGAAAGGACAATATATCTCTGACAAAAACATTGAGAGACACCGAGTTTAATTTTGCCTGCCAAGATCTGTTGCTCAGTCAGAATATCAAAGTTAGGCCTGGTTCACAATACGTGAGTTGGCAACGGCAACCACTGCCGAGCGGCAAGCGAGTACAGTAGCCGCACGCTCTGGTCTGGAAGTTCGAGGCGCGCAAGAGGGCCTGGGTACGAGGCTAGAGTGTGGCTCTGGTGTACCGCTTGTTGCCGCTGAAGTTTGACCAATCGTAGTGGTCACGCTTATCCGGGATATACTCTGGTACATTCTGTAAAAGTCGTGACGACGCAATTCACAGACAAAATTGTTCTGCTCCTTACATTCTCCAAAATATAGGGCGTACTTAGCAAAGTCTGTTGCGCATTTTTTGGAGGCGAATAATTAGCCCAACAAAGCCAAATTCAAGAAAACAAGCGCAATTTAGTATCTTTATACGGGTAATTTACCATATGCCTCGGGAGCCAGACAACGGACACGCCAGACACCGCAACGAAGAATAGGAGGTGAGTGTCTCGAGAACTCAGCTTTAACATGAGGTAAAGACTGAACGCACGTCTGTCACTCGAGTACACTAAAACGTAAAGAGTAGACCGTCTACAATCACATCACAAAACACGAACATGTGCACAACATTTGTATTGGCCAACACTATACAGAATACACAGAAGCAGTTCTCTAATCATAAAGCAGCTTTTTGTACAAAAGACCACACATGGCAGATACATCATAAAATCAAATCTATATACTTTAATTAATCAAATTATTGATACTCTAGATTCTTCGTGTTGTATATGTGCGGGATCCTCAGACAGAGGAATAACACTAGCGATACCATCAGGATTGGTCGAAAGACTCGTCGTCACCAGCTCTCCCGAAAGGTAACCAACTGCCTGCTCGGCCTGCTGAACAAGTGTTGGAAAGAAAAGTCTTTTTATTGTGTTAGCCAAAATCCTAAACAACATGTACACAAATAAAAACATTACCAGAGACAATGCATCTGTGGCAATGCATATCCAAATGACATCCAATGTTGCAATGTATAATAAACTCAGTTATCCAACATTGAAAACCTAAACCTTTCCTGAGCAAAATGGAGTATCAGGTGGGGCTTAGCCAAAGCTAAATACGTTACCATAGCACCACGCCTACTTTGAATTAATATCAATACAACAGACTGTTGTAATTATGTGTTAATTAAGCTATTAGAAAAGCAGTTTATATAATCTTAATCAAATATTGAGATAGAACAAGTACTTGCTAGTATATTACTTATTTAATTAATTGGCTATACCCGAAACGGAAGTTACTGCAAATCAACGCCTTATCAAACTACACTCTTTCGGAGGGGCCCAGCAGCCTATGGAGCTGCAACAGGCGTGTGTATACATGCATTTGTTGTATCATGACTGGTGTCACTCAAATGCATAACACATTTTCTGCTAGTATAGCAGGACTGTCTCAACTCTAAAGTGTTGACTAAAACTCCAAAGTACAGTTGGAACTACAAGGCTCCATACATAGTCGAATGTCAGTCATCCGAACACTTTGGGACTCAACCCTGTTCACAACTCTGAATATTTCGGATAACTGACCTTAACTTTACTGGCACACAAACAGTTGTCCTTGGGTCTCGTTTAAACTGCATGCATGTATACTGAACAAAATTGCATGAACACCGAAACTTGACTGCACATAATGGTTTACAGCTCGTACTTATAGAGGGAACCCAAGGCATGACACGTTCGAATAACTGACATCCTACTGCATACAATCCTTTCATCAGGGCCGGCGGAGCAGGGTAAACCAGGTGGGTCATGGCCTACCCAACTTTGAAAATGGGACTTTTGCCAACTGACTTTTGGTGAGAACTTCTAAATATATTGATTCAAGTAATTAAATAAATTAAACATTTTTGCATTTATTGTGGGGGGGACTTGGCCGCACAAGACCTGGCCCGCTCAACATCTGGAGTGCTCCGCCAGCCCTGTTCACGTATCTTATCCCATTTGATTTCTGTTGCTCAGACGGTCACATAATTACCTCACACAATGGCACAAAAACTCTTGTCATTGACACTATACTACACATTGTACACACTGATAACAGACCAACCTTGGCGTCAAAGCAATAGCAGGAGTCAAGATGACACAGAACCAAAAGTTACCGGTCGCAATCGTATGCTCCATGACCCAGTACGCATTATCCGGACCGGGATACTGGAAAAGTCCGTCGTAAAACAGAGCCCACGCAAAGTATACAACCATACTACCCCACATCGTGAAGTGATGCACCCACGTCTATAAAACAACAGAATGCTTGTAGATACCCAGAAGAGCAACACATGCATGTGATTACTAATACAAACACGACAACAAATCTTTACCCAGTAATGCATTTCGACCGCAAGATGGAGTAAGACTGTCAAGACACAGGCCGTGTTCTGAGTCGTTCCAAACTCTAATCGGCCAACGTTGCTGCCATAGTATGCCTAATGAGAAAATGTGTTGTATTCGTGTGTTGTGATGAATACAAAAAAAACTCACAAGGAGTGAAACGAAAAACATGACTAGACTCTGCCAGAGAGCATCGAGAATATTCAAGGCAAACAGAACCCTACTATAGGACTACACAAAAATGCACAAATCACTACAGTTGACAACTGTGTGTGTGTGTGTGTGTGTGTGTGTGTGTGTGTGTGTGTGTGTGTGTGTGTGTGTGTGTGTGTGTGTGTGTGTGTGTGTGTGTGTGTGTGTGTGTTACTGATTTGATAATCTACATGCTAAACAATTCTGTCTGTCTGTCCGTCCATCCGTCTGTCTTATCTGTTTGTCTGTCTGTCTTTGTCTGTCCATCCATCCGTCTGTCTGTCTGTCTGTCCATCCGCCCGTCTGTCTGTCTGTCTGTCCGTCCATCCATCCATCCGTCTGTCCGTCTATCTGTTTTCTGTCTCTGTCTATACCGTCTGTCTGTCTGTCCATCCGTCTGTCTATCTGTCTGTCCATCCATCTATCCATCCGTCTGTCTGTCTGTCTGGCCATCTGTCTGTCAGTCTGTCTGTCCATCTGTCTGTTTGTCTGTCTGTCTGTCCCTTTGTCCGTCTGTCTGTCTGTCTGTCCATCCGTTCATCCATCCATCTGTCTGTCTTTGTCTTTCTGTCTGTCTGTCTGTCTGTCCATCCATCCATCCATCTGTCTGTCTGTGATACCTTTGATTTTCTGCCTTGACTATACAAACTTGGATATCGCAACAGCATGTCATCGCTAATATCTTGATCAACTGCACCAACAACCATCGGAGGTAGAGATGTAAACACAAGATTGTACAAGTACAGATAGAACTGCTCAACAGGAACTACACTTGACCACCCACAATAGATCTGATACCAAAACAACAAGAATACATATACCTATACACACAAATCACCTTGCATCATCCAATACATTTGAAAACCTCAAAATAGCAATAATAACTATTCTCACAGCATTCTTGTAGAAAAAATAAAGAATCATGTTGGCCAGTCTGTCGTAACTCCAATGGCCATGCACAAGCAGTAGACGTCTGAGAAACTTGAAACGAGCAATGCTGAAATCACTTGCCATAACTGCTTGCATTCCTTCGTTGCCTGTAGAAGTTAAGCAACAATACAATGTACCCACACACACACACACACACACACACACACACACACACACACACACACACACACACACACACACACACACACACACACACACACACACACACACACACACACACACACACACACACACATGTGCGAGTGTGCACCATAATTTATACTTTAATGTGGTACTCTGCACAATAAACATAAGCACGTAAGCTTTAATTAATCAGTCCATCTGTACCTGCTATTCCAACTCCTACATGAGCCATCTGAATCATACTCACATCATTGGCACCATCCCCCACTGCCATACACACCACATGCTCCTTCTCTTTCACCAACTCTACAACAGCAGCCTAACAAAAAATGCCGTTGCCTCGAGTCTCACCACACAACAAGCACAAACTTGTACCTTTTGGATTGGAGTAGAACGACAGCAAACTACAGAATGGCAGGCTTTAGCGAGCTCCAAGAAATCATCCTTGAGATCATCGTCAAGTGCGAACTCTAGTGTTTGTCCATCAATCACCAACCCAGTCCTCAGTGGTTGCCTCGTGTTACAAGAAGTGTTGTTACTGCCAACAATGTTCTCCCTACAACCAAAACAATCTGCTTTGTCAACACTAAAGAACATGAACCATGTAATAAAGTGCAGTGAAAGGTACAACACAGACTGCATAAAGTAATACAAAAGCAAACATACAAATGTATCAACCTAGTTGCATCAACATTGTTGAAGGGATAATATCATCTTAGGCACAATCCATTAGATACAAAACAAACAACCAGTACCACATTGTAATACTGGGATGCCAATCAATACTAGTAACATCAGCTGCCATCTGAAGAAACTACAGTACAACATCACTAATCCGAATTACCTTTAGCGCCCTCCCTTGCATACCCAGATCATAAAAAGCAGCCAGATCCGAGATGCTGTCGCATTAAAGTTTTCAGCAAATGTGTGTATCTGACTATTTTTTAAAAATCCTGACTGTCACAGCATGTAAAAGTATGTAGTCGTTGCTGTTGTGTCGTTTAGACATCTGGAGACATACGTAAATGTGCAAATGGACTGGGTGACCAAAGTTTGGTCTGGAATTCCGAGGCTACGTGTTTCCTTGCCACGGGGCTACTCGGATTATCGAGGTTCTACTCTTCTGAGTATTACAAATGTAGACACCATTTGTGTCTAAGTGCTCTACTTGTAAATTCAATTTAAAATCATACAAAGCGACTGTCGTTTGGTGGCCAACTGACCACAATTTGATAACACAGCTACACAAACACATACATGCACAGAAATCTCAAAAATGTATGAAGAATTCACATACAGCAACAAGCCACTTTCACACCTCAGTACACACACACACACACACACACACACACACACACACACACACACACACACACACACACACACACACACACACACACACACACACACACACACACACACACACACACACACACACACACACACACACACACACACACACACACACACACACACACACACACACACACACACACACACACACACACACACACACACACACACACACACACACACACACACACACACACACACACACACACACACACACACACACACACACACACACACACACACACACACACACACACACACACACACACACACACACACACACACACACACACACACACACACACACACACACACACACACACACACACACACACACACACACACACACACACACACACACACACACACACACACACACACACACACACACACACACACACACACACACACACACACACACACACACACACACACACACACACACACACACACACACACACACACACACACACACACACACACACACACACACACACACACACACACACACACACACACACACACACACACACACACACACACACACACACACACACACACACACACACACACACACACACACACACACACACACACACACACACACACACACACACACACACACACACACACACACACACACACACACACACACACACACACACACACACACACACACACACACACACACACACACACACACACACACACACACACACACACACACACACACACACACACACACACACACACACACACACACACACACACACACACACACACACACACACACACACACACACACACACACACACACACACACACACACACACACACACACACACACACACACACACACACACACACACACACACACACACACACACACACACACACACACACAGCAAGACTACACAGTACATACCCAACACCATTTGGCATGGTAACATCTGACATATGAAAAAGATGAGACTTTAACTCCTTTCTCCTTATCTTCAAGAGCTCCTGACAATCATCCTGCCACAAATTACTACTTATTCAACAAACAAAATAACTGGCAATCACTGATAACACATACTGCATGGTTACACAGTCACAAATTAGACTTAAATCACAAGTTCAATTTCAGAAACTAAAGCCAGCATGAACACTTCATTCAACTTTAATTAACACAATGATCTAACAACCGATTTTACTGACACACAATAGTAGTCTCATGTAGCTATTTTATTAAACAAGGAAAGAAATTTGGTTTGACAAGACTAAAGCAATACGAGATCAACACTTGCATGTACACGCCTCATCTCAATGTTCGCGTAACCAGTTGTGTACACATAGTACTGTCAAGTGCTACCTTAGTTGTTGCATTTAGTCTAATGATCTCCATCCCCGTGTCAAACAGCTGACTAGCAAACGCTACACTGATGGCAGTTTCCTACAACACAGTCAAACGATGAGAGAGAGAGAAAGAGAGAGAGAGAGAGAGAGACAGAGAGAGACAGAAAGAGTGATAATAACTTGGTAGATTTAAACACACCCTTGACATACGATTTACCTGCTTGTCACCTGTCAACACCCACACGACAAGACCAGCATCTCTCAGCGCACTTATGGTCTCTGGAACACCGTCTTGAAGACGATCTTCAATACCCGTAGCTCCAATAAGTTCTAAACTGTGCTCTATTGCAGATGCTGATTTGTCAAGAAGCACTTCTCTACAACACAGGTAAGCACAAATTAGCACAGAAAAAAAACACAGATCATTCTGTACGACTCTACGCTCAATAGGCATACTATATAAACCAAATGATGAACTACTTTGCTTGCTTTGTTTGTTGATAGCACGTACCAGACATAATGCAATGCTCATTAATATTCAATCAAAACAACTAAATACATTACATGATAATACTCAAGCACATCCAAGCATACCTGTTGGACAAGGCTTGTTCTGCTGCTTCTCGTTGCTTTAGCCACACACTATACTCTTGTTGCTTAATCACCTAGTGTACAACACAATTACATCCTATATCTCTTACTGACAAATAAATATCACCTACCCGTTTTGCAATGCAAAGAGTTCTAAGCCCAAGTCTTGCAAATCCATCAAGATGTCTCTGCGTAACTTCTGCCAATGCCTCTGTAGACTTTTGTCGTGGCATTCTTGCACTGCTTCTGTCAATGCTTGGAGGATAAAAAGCTTCCCGTTTCAATAGATTGTAGATGACAGAGTCGGCACCTTTACAGTAGAGAACAATCTCTTGTGTCAATGAATTTTGCAAAATAACTGACATCCGTTTCCGTTCAGAAGTAAATGAAAGTACGTGAAGAAGCTGATACTTCCTACAACCAAAGCCTAAGAGATCAACAGTGAGAGAATCGAGAGTGCGAGACTGTAGAGTCACTCCATAAGCTTTTGCAGCATTGACGAGAGCGGCTTCGTCTGGATTCTCAGCTTCATATACAATTTCTTCGCCTTCGGTATTTCCCGAGTCTGTAAAGTCACAGTCTACATTGCTGACCTGATTTTCGCTGGATGTGTGTGCTACTGCTACAGTATTACAAGTAGCCAATATGACCATAAATTCCTGTTCTTCAGATAAAATCAATGGGCTATCCGTTGCATCCTGTGACTCACACAACTGCTCTTGCAATAGATTATCAATTAGTATTTTTTCACTTTCACTCTTGCTGGTAATAGGCGTTTCTTTTTCCTGAACGTCTTCACTTTGCTCATCACCATCTACAACAGCAAAGAAAATGCATGCACCAAAAATTGGGTAGGGCATAGCACAATTTACCCCAACAACTGCCAACTGCGTATTTTTTTCATACAACAATTGACCAATGTATAACGAATGAGCTTGTACAACTTGGTCTTGACTGACAACAGTTCTACACACTCTTACTGTGATCTACTTAAATCAGGGTTCTTCATGCTCCATTACACTTTCTCAGTATCTACCTGATACACCATCATTAGCCACCACTTAAATTTCTCGGGAGAAACTAAACAATCCAAGCATATCATCTCAGTGCACTTAAAAGTATGCAGCCCAACACAAAGCTGAGACATCAGTCCAACTATTCAATTTCATACTAAAACATGCTACTCTCCTATTCTTATGATCCACATACTAGAAAATAGTCCAATGCTCAACATGAGACATAAACCATCTACCTATTGAGTCTGGCATCAAATTCATTGAGAGCAACTACAACATCTCCCACTTTAGAAAGAAGATAATCCATAATCAGTAGGCAAAGTGAACATGCTAAGGACCTCCCTATTTAGTAAATAAATCTTGGTATAACCATAACTTATAACATCTTACCACTAATAGATCCTGAATGTCCATACACTGCTCCCACTATTGAGCATTTTCTAAATACCATCTTGTTCTCTGTCAGGGTCCCAGTCTTGTCGCTGAATAGATACTCAGTCTGGCCCAAATCCTCACTAATGTTTAATGCTCGACAGCAAAGAGGAGTGTCTGACTCTTGGTGGTACATTTTGACATCCAGTTGCATGAAAAAGACTTGAGCAAGCTTTACAATCTCAACTGACACATAAAGTGAAATAGGAATAATAATCTGTAAAAACAAAAATTGGAGAAGAAACAAGCACAAATGTATAAGATTTACAACGATTCAAAACATGATAACATAATTAAACACAATGGCATGCAAACATGAAGCTCGTGCCCTTAGTAAGTCAGACAGATAGATAGGCAAGTGGTGCATGTGCAAGTATGTAAGCATTTGTGCACGTGTGTGTGTGTGTGTGTGTGTGTGTGTGTGTGTGTGTGTGTGTGTGCGTGTGCGTGTGTGTGTGTGTGTGTGTGTGTGTGTGTGTGTGTGTGTGTTACAACTAAAACATTTCATTACTATGCATTTTACTCTTTTCTGTAGTCAAACGTCACCAGCAGTACAATGTTTCCTGTTTATCTGTCAATTCAGTCACTTGTTCTTAAACCTTAGATCTATTGCACAGCGAAATCTACAAAAACCTGTCATATACTCTCACCTGTAAGACTATGATAAAAGACCAAAATCTCAAAAATCCATCATAAACGGCCGAACGATCAGCATCTGTCCATCCCAGATATATCACATTCTTGTAATCATGAGTAGTCAACCATATAGTATCACCTGTCAGCAACATTCCATTGTTCAATACACTACTGTACTGTACCAAAGTCATTTAATATTTTAGACAACATCTCAGCATTCACACACTGACAGTGACATTCGCTGCCTTACCAATAGCTCCTGTTAAGCAAAGAACCAAAAGAATCACAATACACCACAAAATGTCGGTGTTCATCATTCTTTCTAGTTTGCTTCTCTTGTATGGTGTTCCACTGTTGTTTCTCATGGCTTTAGTATCATGACCTAAACAGTAGCCAACCTATCATACATGTACATTCAACCTGCGCACTGTGTTCTACTAGACAACTACACTTTTGTCTACCTCTAACAACGATGCACATGTGACTTGATCAATACTCTGTGAGTGTATCAATAATCTATAACTAATCTTTCGTCTTACCTGCATATAACACCAAACCAACAACAGATTTAGTGTTCCTCAACACACAACTCCGAAGCAGCAAGTTGCTTGAGTCTAAAGCCACTGTTGAGCCATTAGTCAAAATGCTAAAAAAAGACAAACATAACTCGTCTCCATCAGTCTGATGAAACAATACAAAAATCAATCATAAAAATTTTCAAAAATTATAGCATACCTCATCACTGATTGCTACTCGATCACTATGCTACTTTCTATGTGCCAATGAAAATGTAACAGTTTCAGTTAGTAACCAGACCTGTCAATCTACCTCTTCGTGTCCTCTATTATCATTATAATAAATGGGATAAGTGGTGCCTATTGCTACATTCTTTCCTCCGACACATTGCTCAACTATTCAGCTTACCCCTTTCCGTTGAAATGGTATATCTTGTTGTCTGGTTCTCCACAGCAAATTTCCAGATCAACTGCTCCTGGATCGAATTGGTCACCCTAACACATATTCATACTTTAACCAACAGTAGAAAATATCACAGTATCATTCAACAAATTGACAACTAATTCATATGAGAGATTTACTTTTTAGTTCTATACAACTAAGTGTGTCATTGCATTCAATTGCCTATTTTACGTACAAAACACTCATGCATCGTGGACTTATTGACACTTGACAACATTTTCTGACCTGATTTCTAAATCCTTTAGGGCAATGACGCTGCTTGAGATTTGACTCTCCATCCAAGTTTGCCGTCTCTACGTAGCATGTGTTGTCCTTTTCACTTGACCATAACAGCAGTAGATCAGCAGGTACAATCGCATCTCGATCCAATTTCACCATGTCACCCACTTTAACATCCTGCCAGGCTTTCTGAACAAACTGCTTCAAAGAGCTATAATAAATGGAAACGCATATTGTTGCTTGGTGTCTAATAAAATTAGGTACACAAACAAGCATGTTAATTAATACAAGTTCTAGATAAGCATCTACATACTACTCCAACTTAATTTAATGACAAAAAATAATCTAAGATTTTTTGTCCATTTGTACCTCCCTGTGTCACATACACGAGACAAGACAAAGTACACTGTCATGTGTTTAGATCATGCACAGCATTTGTCGCAAAAGAGTAGCCTCCATGAATAAAAAAAACAAAGAACAGTATCTGGCACTCAGATTCTGTTCCTGTTGTTCTGTCTGTCAATGTCTGTCTGTATGTCCATCTGTCTGTCTATCTGTTCATCTGCCAGTTAATTGACTGTCTGTCTGTCTGTCTGTCCATCTGTAGGTCAAGTCCATTAGTTGATGACTTTGTTGTTTGTAAGGACTGGTTTGTATTTAATTAAAGAATCCTAGCATTATGAACAAGTAGAATCTGTCTGTCTGTCTGTCTGTCTGTCTGTCAAATAACATTTATTGAAAACATCAACGCTAATACAGAAAAGGCTACATATAACACTAAGAGTTCCAGATAAACGACCATAGTGGTCGTAAAAGAAAAACTATAACGAACAGCCATCTGATGCTTGTAGCTATCATCTACAGAGTCACTACTACAAACTATTCTGTCAATCTTTTTAGCTAAAACACTACTATTGCAACGTTGTGACAGTATTCGTCGCCTGTCTTGTCTGTCTGTCTGCCCACCTGTCTATCAATCTTTTTGCAACTGTGACTGACCTGCTGTATACCAAACAGCGTCTGTGATTCACTTCCTTATCCAACAGATATCGACGTCGGTCTTCAAAGATATCCTTTGCCGCAGTCACAGACAAGACAAAAAGCAGTGGCAACATGGCCAATTCCTTTCCGAAAACGTTGAGTTGAGGAATGAAATTGAGAACGACAATAGCCAGGAAGTAAAAGTTGGCTAGACGGTGAAACTGCTCGAACAGATTCTTGGGCAAGAACGTCAATATTGTGTACTTGGACGTACGAATGCGATTGGAAGGATATTGACTCGTTTCCTGCTCGCTCACTGGAGTCACATTTGGTCGGACTAGACGCTCAATGTCCTCCTCGACATGCATATGTGCATCATCTGATGTCGCATCCATGCTGCCGTAGGTTTGACCACTTCTTGCCGCCTCCCCCAATGACATGCAACTCTTCTGACATAACGCGAAAGACCCGTATGTTTGAACCCACCGGCTAAAGCGCGCACGCGCACACAGTAAAAAATTGTTAAACATTAAAATTTTAAATTTAATTCCAATTTAATGTTTAACTTAAAATAAAGATGTGATAAGTACAATGCACACTCCCACATTTGTACGAATAATTCATGCTAATGCCATTCCCATTACCATTGGATCTACTGTCTACAACTATGATCAGTATCTGCATGAACCAACAAATTTAGGAAATGGAATGACATCTCTGATATTTTCTAGTCCTAATATATATTGTACATAACGATCAAACCCTAGTCCAAATCCACCATGTGACATTGCTCCAAATCGAGCCAAGTCGAGATACCTAATATAAACAGTAAACAGTCAAGACAACAACAAATGCAGCTGAGCATTATACTACCAATCGTATTGATCACCAAATCCTTTCCTGAAAACAGAAGTCATCAAAACTTAAACACAACAGGCTACTTACTTATGTTTACCTCTTCATTCGATCTTTCAGAATGGAGAATCGTTCTTCACGTAAACTGCCATTAGCTACCTCTCCCACAGTAGGAACAAGTAAGTCAACAGTTGCTGCCTGTAAAAACAGGCAAACTGTCTACGTGTACCATCAATGCATGTTACAATTTGTCAAAGATTATGTTATACTAAAACATTAATACAACACATTTCTAGTACTTAACAAACAACAAGTTAACTGATTTAGAGAACAGGATATCTTACTGTTGAATCTCCATTATCTCGAGCATAGAATGGCTTGAGGCTTCCAGGAAAGTCGGTCACAAAGACAGGTGTATTCCCACAGTATTTGACAAGGTGTCTTTCATGCTCACTCTGAAGATCATCTCCCCACAATCACATCACAAAACACGAACATGTGCACAACATTTGTATTGGCCAACACTATACAGAATACACAGAAGCAGTTCTCTAATTATAAAGCAGCTTTTTGTACAAAAGACCGCACATGGCAGATACATCATAAAATCAAATCTATATAATTTAATTAATCAAATTATACTCTAGAGTCTTCGTGTTGTATATGTGCGGGATCATCAGACAGAGGAATAACACTAGCGATACCATCAGGATTGGTCGAAAGCCTCGTCGTCACCGGCTCTCCCGAAAGGTAACCAACTGCCTGCTCGGCCTGCTGAACGAGTGTTGGAAAGAAAAGTCTTTTTATTGTGTTAGCCAAAATCCTAAACGACACGTACACAAATATAAACATTGCCACAGGCAATGCATCTGTGGCAATGCATATCCAAATGACATCCAAAGTTGCAATGTATAATAGACTCAGTTATCCAACATTGAAAACCTAAACCTTTCCTGAGCAAATTGAGTATCGGGTGGGGCTTAGCCAAAGCTAAATACGTTACCATAGCACCACGCCTACTTTAAATTAATATCAATACAACCAAATGTTGTAATTACGTGTTAATTAAAGCTATTAGAAAAACAGTTTATATGATCTTAATCGAATATTGAGATAGAACAAATTGCTAATATATTACTTATTTAATTAATTGACTATACCCAAAACGGAAGTTACTGCGAATCAACGCCTTATCAAACTACACTCTTTCGATGGGGCCCGGCAGCCCCATAGGCTGCGACAGACGTGCGTATACATGCATTTGTCGTATCATGACTGGGTGTCACTCAAATGCATAACACATTTTCTGCTAGTATAGCAGGACTGTCTCAACTCTAAAGTGTTGACTAAAACTCCAAAGTACAGTTGGAACTACAAGGCTCCATACATAGTCGAATGTCAGTCATCCGAACACTTTGGGACACGACCCTGTTCACAACTCTGAATATTTCGAATAACTGACCTTAACTTTACTGGCACACAAACAGTTGTCCTTGGGTCTTGTCTAAACTGCATATATGTATACTGAACAAATTGCATGAACACCAAAAATTGACTGCACGTAATGGTTTACAGCGCGTACTTATAGAGGGAACCCGAGGCATGACGCATTTGTATAACTGACATCCTACTGCATACAATCTTTTCATCAGGGCCGGCGGAGCAGGGTAAACCAGGTGGGTCATGGCCTACCCAACTTTTAAAAATGGGACTTTTGCCAACTGACTTTTGGTGAGAACTTCTAAATAAATTGATTCAAGTAATTAAATAAATTAAATATTTTGCATTTATTGTGGGCGGGGCTTGGCCGCACAAGACCTGGCCCGCTCAACTTCTGGAGTGCTCCGCCAGCCCTGTTCACGTATCTTATCCCATTTGATTTCTGTTGCTCAGACGGTCACATAATTACCTCACACAATGGCACAAAAACTCTTGTCATTGACACTATACTACACATTGTACACACTGATAACAGACCAACCTTGGCGTCAAAGCAATAGCAGGAGTCAAGATGACACAGAACCAAAAGTTACCGGTCGCAATCGTATGCTCCATGACCCAGTACACATTGTCTGGCCCGGGATACTGGAAAAGTCCGTTATAAAACAGAGCCCACGCAAAGTATACAACCATACTACCCCACATCGTGAAGTGATGCACCCACGTCTATAAAACAACAGAATGCTTGTAGATACCCAGAAGAGCAACACATGCATGTGATTACTAATACAAACACGACAACAAATCTTTACCCAGTAATGCATTTCGACCGCAAGATGGAGTAAGACTGTCAAGACACAGGCCGTGTTCTGAGTCGTTCCAAACTCTAATCGGCCAACGTTGCTGCCATAGTATGCCTAATGAGAAAATGTGTTGTATTCGTGTGTTGTGATGAGTACAAAAAAACTCACAAGGAGTGAAACGAAAAACATGACTAGACTCTGCCAGAGAGAATCGAGAATATTCAAGGCAAACAGAAACCTACTATAGGTCTACACAAAAATGCACAAATCACTACAGTTGACAGCTGTGTGTGTGTGTGTGTGTGTGTGTGTGTGTGTGTGTGTGTGTGTGTGTGTGTGTGTGTGTGTGTGTGTGTGTGTGTGTGTGTGTGTTACTGATTTGATAATCTACATGCTAAACAATTCTGTCTGTCTGTCCGTCCATCCATCTGTCTGTCTGTCTGTCTGTCTTTATCTGTCTGTCCATCCATCCATCCGTCTGTCTGTCTGTCTGTCTTTGTCTGTCCATCCATCCGTCTGTCTGTCTGTCTGTCCATCCGCCGTCTGTCCGTCCATCCATCCGTCTGTCTGTCTATCTATCAGTCCATCTGTCTGTTTTCTGTCTCTGTCCATCTGTCCATCTGTCTGTCTGTCTGTCTATCTGTATGTCTGTCCATCTGTCCGTCAGTCTGTCTGTCCATCTGTCAGTCTGTCTATCTGTCTGTTTGTCTGTCCCTTCGTCCGTCCGTCTGTCTGTCTGTCCATCCGTTCATCCATCCATCCGTCTGTCTGTCTGTCTGTCCATCCGTTCATCCATCCATCCGTCTGTCTGTCTGTCTTTGATACCTTTGATTTTCTGCCTTGACTATACAAACTTGGATATCGCAACAGCATGTCATCGCTAATATCTTGATCAACTGCACCAACAACCATCGGAGGTAGAGATGTGAACACGAGATTGTACAAGACCAGAGAGAACTGCTCAACAGGAACTACACTTGACCACCCACAATAGATCTGATACCAAAACAACAAGAATACATACACCTATACACACAAATCACCTTGCATCATCCAATACATTTGAAAACCTCAAAATAGCAATAATAACTATTCTCACAGCATTCTTGTAGAAAAAATAAAGAACCATGTTGGCCAGTCTGTCGTAACTCCAATGGCCATGCACAAGCAGTAGACGTCTGAGAAACTTGAAACGAGCAATGCTGAAATCACTTGCCATAACTGCTTGCAATCCTTCGTTGCCTGTAGAAGTTAAGCAACAATACAATGTACCCACACACATGCACACATGCACGCACGCACACACACACACACACACACACACACACACACACACACACACACACACACACACACACACACACACACCATGATTTATACTTTAATGTGGTACTCTGCACAATAAACATAAGCACGTAAGCTTTAACCATCTGTACCTGCTATTCCAACTCCTACATGAGCCATCTGAATCATACTCACATCATTGGCACCATCCCCCACTGCCATACACACCACATGCTCCTTCTCTTTCACCAACTCTACAACAGCAGCCTAACAAAAAATGCCGTTGCCTCGAGTCTCACCACACAACAAGCACAAATTTGTACCTTTTGGATTGGAGTAGAACGACAGCAAACTACAGAATGGCAGGCTTTAGCGAGCTCCAAGAAATCATCCTTGAGATCATCGTCAAGTGCAAACTCTAGTGTTTGTCCATCAATCACCAACCCAGTCCTCAGTGGTTGCCTCGTGTTACAAGAAGTGTTGTTACTGCCAACAATGTTCTCCCTACAACCAAAACAATCTGCTTTGTCAACACTAAAGAACATGAACCATGTAATAAAGCGCAGTGAAAGGTACAACACAAACTGCATAAAGTAATACAAAAGCAAACATACAAACGTATCAACCTAGTTGCATCAACATTGTTGAAGCGATAACGTCATCTTAGGCACAATCTATTAGATACAAAACAAACAACCTCGTCTTATGCTTCGGACATCGTCAACCATTAATTAAGTTAATTAAGAACTTTGATTTGCTCGTGGATCTGTTGAATACAACCTACTTTGAAACAGCAGCATCCATTGCCATCTGTACGTACTCTTCAACAAAGAATGTCAACCATCACTTCTAACTCTATCATAGACCACCTTTACTCAAAATTGCAGCATCTTTGTGAACAGGAGAAACGTTGCTGTTTGACAATGGATGAAATGTTCATTATCCCAAGGGTTGAGTTTGATACAAGTAGTGGTCAGAGGCAAAGTCACACTGCCTGGTCAACTTAAGCATGCACGTGTCACGCACTTTTAGGTTGGGTGGGTTAGCATCACAGTGGAAGCAGACAGTTGCTTACTACTTTACTGACAATTTTACTTTTGCCACTGTCCTCAAGCCCATTGTATTGGAATTATATGGTGCATGGACCATAATTGCTTGGTAATTAACATGAGAGGTAATTAGAAATTTAAAATATAGTATAACTTTTAATATATTATAAGCCCAAAAAAAGAAACACATTTTTAAAGGTGTCCCTGTGCCCCTGCGTTAACTAATCTCAGTCTGGCTACGCTTACAACATCTGGGAAAGCATAACTACTGAGACAGTCCGAACCCCGAGGCAGCGCACACCACAGCAAATCTCACAGTTTCACAAGTTTCACTTCCCACTGATGCCATCACTTAGTTTTTCAAGTACCAAGGAAAGCAACGTGAGATCTTTTAAAACGACACGTGACTCTAACCTTAACTGTCGCCATCTGAATTATACAGAGCCGCTGTCGAAAAATACTCTACCTACA
>NC_085098.1:6427264-6452264 GCF_963422355.1 Corticium candelabrum | reverse complement strand
GAATATTACCTCACCATCAGACACACAAACTCATATTTCCGTTACTTACATTTTAGCATGACAACATGCTGTAATCTTCTATGCAACTTGCAGCAATACTACTACTTTTAATACTAATTATTTTAATTAACGCAACTTTCCTTTCTCCAGCATAATAAGCAGCTGGGCTGCCCATTCCTCACTCCCCTCAAGGTACAAAAACAGCATTAGAACTACGTAGTCATTAGAACTTCAGGCCAAGTGCCTCTTTGCCGAAGTCATTGAGTTAAGACTGACACACTCTCCACAAGCAGTGTTACACAGATGCTGGAGAAATACTTAGCTAGCTAAATAAAGGGACTTCAAGCTTACTTGAGTAAGATCTTCCATGATTTCATAGTTGCATGACTCAGCTTCAAACATCCAAAACTCAGCCAAATGGCGCCGAGTCTGAGACTTTTCAGCTCGAAAAGTAGGACCAAATGTATAAACACTTGTCATACCACTATATAAATACAATATAAATATCCATCAAGTGCTACACTATAGGATATTTCAGGCCCAACTTACCATGCAAGCATTTCAGCATGAAGCTGGCCAGAAACAGTTAGATACGTTGGCAAACCAAAGAATGATACACGAGAATTGGTATGCTCATCTACAGATGATGTTCCCTGGAAATATGATTCAGGCTACAAAAAAAGAAATAGACAGAATGTAGTCTGGGTACATACAAAATTATTAAACGATGCTCAAGCTGCATAGCTGATGGCGTGTACCTCAACTTGAAACAAGTCTCCTAACTCTTCACAATTGTTTGTTGTCAATATAGGGCTGTGAACCCACAAATAACCCTCATTCTAAACAAATACTCAATCAACATTCATAGCTCCACATATCATTGCACGTATACATGTACATGTATCTGTACCACCCTGTGTTTCAAATACAGGTCTTTTCACACTAGGTCAAACAAATACCTCTGATCGCTAAGTAATAAAGAAATTACTATGTGATGTGGATGCAAATTCTCGGCTTCAGGATGCCACTGTAAGCTATGTGATCCTTTCTTACATCTCTTGTAGTAGCGAGCAACATTGGCATGTAACAATAGATGACATAACCTTAAATGTTTTGAGTATTACAGATTACTTCAGTACTCATTCAACCAATTCCTCTGTAGACATTACAGATGTGTTCACATCTACCCTTTTGCCGTGTACTACATTGTCCTACAACACGTTTTAGCAACTCAAGAATTTATACTAATACACAGCCTAGCCTTGGCATGTTCTTGTTCATTGCTCAGCAAGACACAAATTCATACTAATTCAATATCACTGATCGTGACAACCTGATAGAATGAATGCAGAGCCATAGCTGCAGCATTTCGGATTCGAAGGAGCGATGCAAATGATTTTGTTCTTGCTCTGAGATGAGGGTATTGCCGAATGTAATCTAAAGGATGATTCTTCTTCACTTTAAAAGGATAATCCTGCAAGTAAATAAGAATCATGGCACATTGCAATACTGATCATTACCGTATCTGCTATTTACCACAGGATCACATGTTCCCAGTATGGCTATGCTGTTTGCCTGGAGTTCAAGTGATTGCCCAGGATGATTACTTGACACTAATTTTCCAAATGCCTTCACTGAGCAGCCAAGATTAATTTTCTCATTTCCTCTAAAAATGCTCAACTCAACTAAAAGTTTTGACCATATCACTGTCTGTGCCTAACCAATGCAACAGTGTACCTGTGAATCTCAGTCCATACATAGTCCAGTACTTGTGTGTTTGTGTCCCTCTCAAATCCTGGTGTCTACCCTACAGTACTGATCCTAAGGTTTTCTTATCGAATTGTGTTCTTTCAAGGCTTTTCAGAAAGGAGCACAAAATTGAAAAATACATTGTTTTAACAAACAATATTTTAAAAAGAAAGTGTTTGAACACTAAGTAAACAAATGATAATAATAAAATGAAAACAAAGTTGCCTTGACCATCTGTCTGTCTGTTTGTCTAACCTACGATGGAGGAAAACTTGGCCAAATTGTCTAAGTGCAACTTTACAACTTCATAGATAGACACATTCAACATTTTGTTCACTGACTGTTTTGTTTGAATCTTGCATATAAAAGTTGGCGATCATCATTGGTAGAGTAAGCTTTCAAATATAACAATCTGTCTGTCTGTCTGTCTGTAGATTTGCTTGTTGTATCTTTAAAGTTTAAAATCAATAAAACAATCTGTCTGTCTGTCTGTCTGTCTGTCTGTCAAATACATAAACATTTCACTATAATACATTTGATGCTAAGCGATAAATCTCAACGCAAACAGTCTCTATGACCTAACTATAAGCTAAAACAAAAGGCATGCATAACTATTCAACTAAACTTGTTTGTCTGTCTGTCTGCCTGCCTGTTTGTCTGTCTGTCTGTCTGTCTGTCTGTTTGTCTGTCTGTCCGTCAAATACATACATATATTGTCTGTTTCTTTGTCTACCCGCCTGCGTCTTTTTCTGTTTGTCTGCATGCCTGTCCAGATCTGTTGATCATTTCTTCCCATACTCTTCAATCAGTTCAGTAGATGCAACTACTTGCAAATTATGGAGTGATGACCCGTCATTGATTTCTATAAAAGAGACATCCTTTTGACGACGCAATGCCTTCACCCATCCCTACACCGATCAGAAACGAGGTCATAACTTTTACACAAAACTCAAATTGTAGCTTCAGCGAATACGCAAAAAAAAACAAGAAATTTTACCTTCACAGAAACGAGACTTTCTGTCTGTCTCCTAGCCTCACAAACCCGAACAACGTGGACTCCTCGTCTAAATAGTCGAAACATAACGTGCGTTAGCCTAAACAACACACTCGACGAGACATAGCGTGCGTTAGACAATAAAAAGATTCACTTATTCCTCTAGTTTGTGAAACTGTAATTTCAAACACTGTTGTGTCCGCCTAACAGAGGAGCTGCTCACCCTAAATCAGTTGGTTTCGTTTCCGAGGAGCCTCTTTGAGGACACGGCACTCTATTGTCTAGATCTTGTGGACGTCATTGCAACTCTGTTTCCATGTCGAAACGCGTACAAGTGAGACAGGTGAGGAGCTCATCGCTCAATGGCAAAATGAGCATCATCTACAAAGTCATCATCGTCGGAAACTCTGGAGTTGGGAAGACTTGTTTGGCGTGTACGTTTGGCGACGGCGTCTTCCCGGAGGCGACGGGCACTACGATAGGAGTAGATTTCAAGGAGAAAGCGGTGAAAGTGGACAGTGAAATTGTCAAGGTGAGTAGGTAGTAGTCATGTGACTAGAGGGGAGCGTTACTATACCGTCATATTGTCATACTGTAGAAAGCAGTGTAGTCTAACAAGAAGTCGGTTGAGGCAGTTTCGACTTTGGGCAACTTATTGGTTGTTGATTGCGCACAAACGTTCTAGACATTTAGTTAATTAATTAACCTAAAGGGTAATTGATATGTGTGGTTGTAACGCTTCCTGTTCTCTCCAAGTTTTTCACCCGAATTTACCTATAATTTGGATTTTTTATGTCATTTGTGTAATTTGATTGATGGTGCAATCAGGGTGTTGAGTGCACTGCAACTGGCGTCTAGGTGTCTGTTTATTCTTTTGTCTGTTTATTTTTTTGTCTGTCTGCTTGAGTCATAATTACTGAGTAGTGTTGTCCTTTTGTTTGTCTTAGCTTCAGCTGTGGGACACTGCTGGTCAGGAACGATTTCGTCAGAGTATGACTGCTCGTTACTATCGAGATGTGCACGCCATTCTTCTTGTCTATGACATTACAGACCGAAGCTCGTTCAACAAACTGAGCATTTGGCTCAAAGAAATCTATTCCCACATTCCATCAAGTGGAACCCTCATGTTCCTAGTAGGCAACAAGATAGACCTCGCCCACAAACGAGCTGTTGATAAACGCAGTGGCCACAACTTTGCGGAAGCGCACAACATGAATTACTTCTGGGAATTGTCAGTAAAAGACAATAAGGATCAAGTCGATCATATTTTCTACACTGTGGCAGCTATGCTCAAGAGTGACACACCAAAGGAGCTAAAGAGCCATTGGCTAATGAGTTCGGACGACAACATTGTCATCAGCGATACAGAAAAATCAGATGTAGGGAAGTCGGCATGCTGCAATACAACATAAAGTTTCTAATTGTAATATCGTATTGTAATGTGTATGATAAGACAAGTTTTATTCTTTTTTGCCTCAATACTATTGTTGAAATGTTGTTAAGTTATTTACTGACGATACTTGAAAGTTTATCTTTTAGAAATATACCTTATACCTGCTGCTGTATTAGTGAGTACAGAGTACTCCAGCGAATCAGCATACATGTACTGTACCATATACATTCATTGCACAGTGAAGAAGGTGGAGCATTAATTAATTAAGTTAGTTAAAAATTGGATGGCAACATTTTTAGTTTCTATTACACCATATACCCTGCAGTTCACTGTCTGATAGGACGCGACGAGTCAGCAGAACAGCACATGACTAGAGAGTGACGCGCTTTGCCACGTCGATTACGCAGACGTTAGCATTAGGACATGTATAAAATCCACGACATTCGCGATTCTGTGCATGTAGCCACGATATTTGTCGACCGATGAATTGCGAATACGATTATCTGTTCAAACTCGTCTTGATAGGCGACTCCGGCGTCGGGAAGACATCTCTAGTCAAGCGGTTCTCAAAAGATAATTTCATGGCTTGCGAAGGGCCGACCATCGGAGTCGACTTCGCAATCAAGACAATTGAAACGTCAGGCAAGACCTTAAAGGTAAATTAGTGCAACGCTTAGTATTATGTCGGGGATTCCCCTTGTAATAAAGTCCCCAAATATGTGGCAGCTGCAAGTATGGGACACTGCGGGTCAAGAGCGATTCCGTACAATCACGCAGAGCTACTACAGAAGTGCGCATGCTGTTGTGATTGTCTATGATGTAACTAACCGTACATCATACGAACATGTACCCTCCTGGCTTGAAGAGGTGGAATATCACAGTGGAAGGGATGTCTCCAAGGCGTTGGTGGGTAACAAGGCCGACTGTAGAACAAACAGGATTGTATCAGCCGAAGAGGGTCAAAGTATGGCAAGCAAGCATTCCATGACGTTCCTCGAAACGTCAGCCAAAACAGCTAGCAATGTCGAAGAACTCTTTCTAGAAGTCGGAAAGTGTCTATGTGCTAAGATCGAGCAGGGAAATGTGACGAACTCCTTCCTAGCAGGAAAAAGGAAAGACGGATTTGTTGCAGTACTAGACACACAGAGAATTGGTATAAAAGGAACTGTTGCGACTGGATGTTGTAGAGTCTAGACGTAGACTCTGTAGTCTAGAGAAGCAGTTTTACTGCATACATTCAATGATTGTACATTTTATATCCAAATATTATAATAAATTGCTGTGTTGTGGAAAGCTGAAACGTTAATTAATCAAATAGTGAACATTTATAAAGTACAGACTGGTCATCAATCCAATATAATCACTAGGAAATCATCTTACACTCTTAATTGATAAATTAAGTCCCAGACTGTTGTATGTAATCTATTATTGTATTGTTGATCACTATCAACAGCAAGTATGAGCAAGCCCTCAGACAAATCAACAGACATTCAGGTAAACAAACAGACCAGCACACCAATTAAAACAAACAAGAAGTTATAAAGTTTCAGTTTATTGTATTTTTGTAGTTCATAATTTGTAATTCAATTAACAAGGCATAGTTATTAAAGCTTTAGTTTCAACAATTGCTTTCCTTTTGTATTAAGCGTTGATGTTGCAAATGTTATGATTTGCATACCACAGACACTGTGACAGACACACAGGTTACCTTACACAGAAACAAAACAAAAACAAGAAGCAAATCACACAAACCGTAATATCTGATAGCAATGTACCTAAACAAAATTCATCCACCATGTAGGTCCAATACGTTGTCACAAAGTATCCAACACAAACAAGTCAATACAACCATCCTATCTGATAGAGATGTTGGCTTAGAGTTAATTGATGACCACAACTTAAAACGTATGTATCACAACTGATCAAAGCTCCCTACAGAAAACTCCAACTGCTCAATTAATCAAAGACAAGTTGATTCAACCTACCAGGGTTATACAGTATGTACTCTGGCAATAACCAGCATATCAAGTCATGTTGTTATTGACTAAAAAGCTCTGGAGTGTAACCAAGATTTACTGTGACTCCACAATTGACACTAGATTCCACTTCAGTTCTGGACTTTTCATTATCTGACTCACTGAACAGCAAGGGAGAACCACAGTCATACCTATTGAACCCAGTCTTTGTTTCTAGAGGTGTCACTTGCACACATCGTTTCTTAGCTACATGCAATGGAGTCGAAACAAATCGAGGCGACGGGATACTCTCACCATCCACAGGAAAGGTTTCACATTGGTATGAGGTCTTCAAATCACTACAGCTTGCTAAATGTTGATTCACTGACCACAATCCAAACCCTGAGGTTCCTGAGTTTTGCATTGAGCACCCTGATGAGAGACCATTAGAGGCAGCTGTACACCCAGTTAATATCCTGTCCTGCCTATTTAGAGCTATTTTGCTGATAGGACTCTCCACCTGCTGATCTTGGCGCCATTCCTCGGGCAGCTTGGTTTCAGAACTTTCCTGAAAAGTGGAGAAGAATCGCTGACAAAAAACAGGGTCGTCAAATTCGACTAGCCAACAGTGATGTGAGTCCACAACATCGGACAGATGACATCCACGAGCATCTAGTTCATGAAAGCCAAGTTCCTTACTTGAACTTGGCATGGTCAAAGATTTGTCCACACACAAGGTGTGGACATCATGCTGCTTTGACTTAATAATTGTCATAATTTCACTTTCTGTAGAGATATCCAATGTCCCAGACATAATTTGGCCTACTGCAAAGGTATCCAATGTACCAGACAGCAAATGTGCCAAAGTATCATCCAAACCCACAGAGTCATGCCCACTTGGACTTAATTTCCAGTTCATCCTGGCTCTCTCTGCATCGTCACACCTGGCACATTGAATGTCAGTCTTCAGAAATGCTTTAGTCTCTGATGTGTCTTTGCCAATAAAACACGGTTCTAGTTCCAGCTGTGTTTTAGGTTGAGAAGGATCCCAAGTGGAAAGCATGTGTGATTCCTCGTTATCAACAGTGAGTCTACTAGATTTAGGAAAGAATGTCACAGGCAAAGGTTGACTGTATGATGTTCTGCTAGCAGCATTACACATGTCTGTTGATTGGCATAACACTGTAGAACATGACTTATGTTGATTTGTTGCATCTGTCAGCAATCGTATGATACACTTCTCTATTGCTGATGTTGACATAGGTTTTATAGAGTGTGATATGTAGCTTCGATTGGATGCTCTTGACAATCTGGTACTATTACTTTGCAGTGCTTGCACTGAGAAATGAAACCAGCTACCAATAAAATATTCTTCCAAGACAGTGTAAACACAATCAGGAGACAGATGAGATTGAGAAATAATTCTATTGAAATAAACAAATATCAACAAGTTGTGAAGTGCTACAACATAAAAATAATTATTGAAGAAATTGCTTTGTTGATGAGGTAACCAGATAAATAGATTGATAAATATAAAGCAAACAGATCAATTTATTAATCAATCAGACAGACAGACAGACAGACAGACAGACAGACAGACGGACGGACGGACAGACGGACAGACAGACAGACAGACAGACGGACGGACGGACGGACGGACGGACGGCCAGACAGTTCGTTGCAGCAATATACAAATTGACAAACATACACACAAACACATAAGACAGACAAACAATTGGACAGACGAATAGACAAACGGGCGGACAAACAGGCAAACGGAATGACGGCAAGACGAACAAAACAGACGAACAGTAAGTAAACAGACAGACGGATATAATTCCAATCAAGCAGTAAAGCTACCTCATTATCTCATCCGCAGACCCTCCAAACACAACTTCAAGTCTCTCTCCAAAAATCACGATATCAACCATTTCATCGTTTTCACACACGAGGCGAAGAGCGACTGCAAACCTAAAGTGTTCTCTCCCGGCAGCCACAACAGCTCGACAACGCGAACACCTCAAATTACCGTTCATTTCTTCACATTCCAGTAAACGACATTTGTAACTACACAAGTGACAAACAGGGTAGCAAAACCGACGTCCTACCGAGACAACCTTCCCTAGGAGCATCACCATTTAAAACTTTGCACATGCGCACTACGCCATCGCCGTGGCAACCGGCGAGTATTTTCTTGCTCCCAAAAGGATGGCGAATAGCGAGAGTATTGATGGAGACGACGACGATAATAAGATAGAAAAGCTAAAAGACAGGTGTGAGATGGGTGACGGCAATGCCATGTTCGAGCTCGGACATTTATACTTTCTGGACGAGAAATACAGTGAAGCTCTGCCATACTTTCAACAGGCGGCCGACAAGGGTTCCTATCAGGCTCGATATCAGCTGGGAGTGATGCACTACGACGGTCTCGGCGTCGAGTGCGATCCTGCGAAGGGATGCGACTACATGCGGCAAGTGATCGACAACGAGAATCGAAAAATCGAGCATCTCATTCCATCGGCGCAGTTCAATCTCGGCCGAGCGTACCTCGAAGGATACGGAGTTGCGCAGTCGGACGACGACGCACTCGAGTGGCTCGAACGAGCAGCGAGGGAGGGGCTACCGTCGGGCAATGTGGCCGCGCAGAGTATGCTGGGCATGCTCTATTCGAGACAAGACTTTCTTGATGTTAAAAAAGCATTTCGATGGCATCAACATGCCGCTCGTAATGGGAGCCTAGAGTCACTGGGTGCATTGGGTGTTATGTATGAACATGGAGTAGGGACTCGTGTGGATACCAAGATGGCCTTGAGGTGTCTAAAGGATGCATCGGATAGAGGAAGTGTGTATGCGACTGCGTCACTGGTGGCTCACTACTTTAACAGACGTCTCTACACTAAAGCCGTTCAATTCGCTCTGACTGTAGTCACTCTCGATGACAAAAACATCCACATGATTGCACAGAGAACGACCTGTGATGCAATTTTTGTGTCGAGAGGCATAGCACTCGCCTGTTTCTATCTGGGAAGATGCTTTCATACTGGACAAGGAGTTGACAAATCAATCCCCGAAGCGAAAAAGTGGTATGATAAAGCCTCCAAATTGGATAAAGAAATCGCTGCCCAGCTGCACCATCAAGTAACAGTCGGTGGGCAGAAATGAAAGTTTAGCCAGACCACTAGAGCAGTTTTGACTGATTTATAAAGCCAAGTCTTTAACCTTTTTCTAAACAAGATGATACATAACCTAAGACTCGTGTAGTCGACCTTGTTCACTACAACAGTAAGCATGTAACAGCCCAATGGCCATCAAGAATTCATGCCCGTTGATGGAGATGGACAAATAGGGATTCATAGCCTTTTCTCTTTGTATTTCTAGAAGGCACCAACAAAGAATCGACCCTTGGGCGTTTGGTTATTGAGACTCTTGTGGCTAGACGCCATTCTTCTTGTGTTTTGGCACGCACGCAAACTAACACTGCAAACTAAGTAGTGGCTGAATTAGTTTGCATTACAGTATATATCCTACACAGCAAAGAGCTAAAGTACAGTACGTACATCGAGTACGACTACACCCGACCTGCATGTATAAACAGTTCCATAAACAAGCGAATTAGAAGACTTCCCGTCGTTATTCTGCTTTACCTAAAACCTTTGCATCTCTACGCGTGCATCTACTAGCTATTTCATATGTGTATGTACATAGTCGACTGCCTGTAGTTGTCTCATACACGCTGCCTGCTGCTGCAGAGTCTGAAAATCAGTCTGTAACGTGAACGGCTGCTGCTCGTGATTCTGACGCGGATCTTGAGCGACTGCGTTCGTGTAGCTCCCATTGTGCGACGGATACGCATACTGGCTAGTAACAGGCGTCGGAATACTGAATCCATACTGCCAGTCGACGGCATGCCTTGCTACATCGGATCCGTCCATTGCAATGCCTAGTTCCCAACTGAGATGCGATATATAGCTGATCGCATACCGCAGTGTTCGGATTTTCGACAGTTTCGTATCGGGCGGAATAAACGGCAGTGACTCTTTGAGACACTTGAATGCCTCATTGATCGAGTGCATCCGATCTCGCTCGCGGTCGTTGGCGGATGACGGAAAGTTGCTGCTGCCGCCGGCCGTCGCACTGCCGTAGCTGCCTCGTCTCTGTGCTCTCTTCGCCTTTCGTTTGCCCGCTCCTTTCGCGTCGTTCATCGACTCGACGCTGCCAGACAGCTGAGAGTCGCTCTCACTGCCGCTCATCTCGCACGATCGAGTGTTCGCTTACAAATGTGGGTATTCACGAGATTTGAGGCAATAAACGGTTTGTTGGGGTTTCGCTAAATGTGTCACGGAAATAAGCCACTTAGCAAACTGTCGATCAATTAATGATAGGGAATGATATTCATACTGATCAGTCGTGTGTACATCGTGTCTACTCTCATCTCACGATAGTCGAGCAAGTGTGTGTCAACTGGCATACGATCTTGTACCAAACAGAAGCCCGTGAAGGACAACTTGAAGGCGTATCGATCACAGAGAAGCCACTAATTAGGTCACAAAGCTGCCGTCCACTAAACGTAAATATTGTCACTTCAGAACTTGCCATCCACTTTTTGGTGCTCGGTTTAGCGTTTCCTACCCACCGAAGGGTGAGATCGCATAGTCCGCCATCAAGCTGACACAACACCATCTTGTTGTAGACAACCGCGACGTTGCATTGCAGACCACAGCCAATTCACCCTCATTTGAACTCTCGAAAGCTCCGCCTTTCACTTTGTCTTGCCACGCCTTTTACGTTTAGCCAGGAGAAAGGCTTCTAACTGTTTCATTGAACTGGTCGTTGCCAACACCTCGGCACCCATTCTTTAGCCTTTACAACTTGATCGGATTTCTTCCGCAATTTACACCTTTCGAGTGATAAACGTGCAGCTGCTATTTTTTCCTCCGCGTGTGAATAATTTGTGCTCGACTGTTTTCCAGACGATTTCTATGCTATGCGTGCGAGCAGGCAACGATCACTGGGAGACTCGTGCTATACCTTCTTTTCGAAAGCAATCGTAGACGGACACGTGTCCGGAATAAGGTAAACATTCGTGTTGTAGATACGGCACGCGCCTGACCTCTCTAGCCACATGGTGCTCGAACACTTACAGATTCGACGTGCCCCCTACAATCTCTTATCTTGCCACAGGAGTCGTGTGGTAATCAAAATAGGCAAAACACTCATTTTGCCAGATGGCGTGCTCTAAATACTGGAAGCAATGGTGCCGATGATTGATTGGAATTCTGGAGCTAAGTATCTAGGGCAGTCATTGCCAGTCACCAGGACACATCTGCACAAGGCATCGTGCACGTGACTAGTCTATTTACGCAATGAACTATCGTGCACGTTGATGGGCAGAAGTAGGTGCATCATGACCTCGACTATCTGTCGACCGCACGTACTACTGCACAGTGGAACTTTTGATCTAGTAAAATAAACATCGCTTTGCTCTAGATCTAAATTAGAAGCAAGAAAAGTAACTACCGGTGTCATGCAGAAAGACAAGAACTAGCGAGGGGCATTCATACAGGCATGGCTGTACATGTAGGAAGCAAAGCAAACCGGTTTGCTGAGAAGCGAGCTCTTTTTGTACTTCAGATCGTCACAATTTTTTGGAACTAGGGAAGACACCGTCGAATAACAAACGTTACTTCACCACACATCCTCAATGATTCATTTAAGTTGTTAGCATTAGTACGTAAGAGCATCTGGAGTAAATCCGTACAAGCTTTCTAGGTTACACAAGCCAAGCCGGAAAGTAATAATTGAATAGCTTTCGGACGTTCTCTAATTAATTACTAGTGAAGAAGTCACTAGAATTCTAAACATCTGATGCAAAACGATTCATAGAGTCAATGGGCTTTCAGTGTTGTGCTTGTGTTTTTAGACTTTATTGTGTTGTTCATAGTAGAATGGATAACTGCCACATGCTATTGTGCTGGCATACTCATTCTTTGGATTGGCTCTGTGATTCACTGACAAATGTCTCTGAATAAGGAAATTGCAGTGGTTTAAATTGCAAGTAGAACTAATGGCCTCAGACAGTGTATCACCAAAATAAGCAGATTTTTGTGTCTGACAAATGATTGAGTGAAAAGCCATCGACAACCTGGTGAGAGAGCTAGAAAGGCTATAGGTGAGATACCATGTGGAGCTGCCATTTTATAAAGGTTGTCTAGACATCTCATTACTCTTGCACTCACAATGACCATTTTGCTCATGTTTATTAAAAACGTCAGAAAAGTAGGCATCCTTGCACTCTAAATTGTCTTTAATTATTAATACGATTTTTAGATAGGTACGGTGTAGTCAGACGAAATAAGAGGGCAATATGAGGATAAATTGAAGACTTTGGATTGGTCAGGAAATGCATTCGGAGTGATGGTGCTTGTCAACATCTAGACAGTAAATTAATTCAACATGGTGATACAAGAGCTGATGACAGAGGTCACGACCCCACTCACCCAGTTCTTTAGAATCTTCCTAGAATGTAGTGACAACATACATACATACATACATAAATACATACGGGTACTTTAGTCACACGCATACACCTATACCTATACGGAAGTAAATAGACATCATGATTTTTGTTTCAACAGTAATCAAAATGACACACAAAAGACATAACCACACAAGTCATAAAATGAGTAATTTATGAGTAGACATCGTTGAAACATAATTGATATAATGTAATCTCATGCACTCTATACCCACAACACAATAACAGACTTGCAAAAAACACAAGTTAAAAGATGTCTTTTGAATTCAAACGACCAGTTGCATTACAAGAAACAAGGAAGTTGAAGTAAGTATTTGGGTATGGCTGATCATGCAAAGTGAAATGCCACCATTCTCCTGGGTAGTTAACAAATCCATTCTTTTCCAACACACTCTGATACAGTTTTCTATTCTTCATCTGTTGTGCAGTGATATCAGTGCTATTTGTATGAGCACGAGGGTCAAAACAGTCAAATCCTGTTCCCATGTCCAAACTATTGTCTTCAAATCGCTTGGGAAGAGGATCGAAACAAGGCGTCAATGGCTGTCCGAAATGGTATTGCTCTTGTTTGGGTGGAGGGTAAGGTACGATCGTGCCATCAAATGTTGAGCCACAACTGTGATTAGATCTTTTAGCAATGTAGCCAAGTGAAAAGAGGTGAGATTTATTCAATGTTGGATAAAATTCTTCTTTCATGACAGTGTCGTTTAGGTCTTGTGCCCAGCCCATGAAATAATCTACGGCCATTTGAGGGCGATAACAATCATACATCTTAAGTGTAAAGGGAGGTTTCATTGACATGAACTCCTTTTGTGCAGCTAGTAAAGCTTTGGCAGCCTGTGCGGTGAGTATACAAACTGGTTGCAAGTAGCCTTCAATAGGACGGCCTGCGAAGTTGTGAAAGTGAGCGTAGCGCATGCCCATGATAATATTAGCATCCAGTAAATGAAGCGCGACAAATCCATGAGGAATGTCCACACAAGCGGGTGGCTCCAATGCCGATGTAGAAAATAACCCAAAAAGTGAAATCGCTAGACACACCAACAACGTCATGATGTCATTTAGAAAACACGTGGCATCCGGGCTTTGTATTGCCTTTCCTCATCCATGTACATGTACTATGGCATGGCCACCTTTAGTGCACGCGGTAACAGTAGACATAGGCCTTAATAATTAATTTGTTAATTTCTGGCCTGTATTTATCTGCCTTCTATATCAAACAACACTACAAAGGACAACTCCAAGAACATTAAATAAATTACTCATTCACTGAGATAACTTTTGAGGTGCTTTAAACTCTTGACAAACAGCACTGGATGGAGAAGCAGGCAGCGAAGCCAGGGGTGGCGGAGATGCCATTCGGTCCAGTAAACTGTAGCCTCTCTGCTTTAAATTCTGACTATTCACAGAATCAACTTTCTGTAATGATTCCTGAAGATCAGCTGTCATCGCCCACTGTTCAATTTCTGGGTCTGCATCCATTTCATCGTGACGAATAGAATGATTTATGCTGGTCTGATTGTACAATGATGATCGGGATAGTCTTCCATCAATGGAACAAACAAGTTCATCCAAATTAGCCTGTATAATCAACATAAATAAGCATTGTGTTTGTTTCAACATATGTAATTATCATAATAAATTGATTAGACAGAATTGGTATGGACAGATCCACATCAAGGTAGACACAAGTAAAACCACATTTCCTGTCTTCATTTGTGCCTGCCTACTGTTGCCTGTTCTTCTTAATTAATTAAAAGACTTAATCTGTATCAACAATAGTCTTAGAAAGTTGAACAATTTGTCTGTCTGTCTGTCTGTCTGTCTGTCTGTCTGTCTGTAAAGTTATCCTTAGAAAACTTTCAAAACTGTCACCTAA
This sequence comes from Corticium candelabrum, assembly GCF_963422355.1. Classification (NCBI taxonomy): domain Eukaryota; kingdom Metazoa; phylum Porifera; class Homoscleromorpha; order Homosclerophorida; family Plakinidae; genus Corticium; species Corticium candelabrum. The sequence continues at coordinate 6,437,759 of NC_085098.1, read as the reverse complement.
TCATGGTGATTTAGATAGATTATTTGATTTTGACATTCAAAGTCAAGTCTATTAGTTAATGACTTTGTTGTTTGCAAGGACTGATGTGTATTTTCAAAAATCCTAGCATATGTACAAGTAGAATCTGTATGAGAATAAATTATCTGTCTGTCTGTTTGTCTGTCTGTCTGTCTGTCTGTCTGTCTCCAAAACAAATAACATAAACAAATTGACAAACACAAATGAAAGTAAGCCATTTCCTTATCAAGCAGATATTTGAAACAAACATACTGCACACTCGCTATAAATCATAATACAAACACACACCAAGTTACTTTAAAAACACACAAGTAAAATGCATCTTCCAATTTCCAACTACATCTAACAACCGTTGTAATCTTACCGGCAATCGAGAACGTAGTCCTTCAATAGCAATCTGTAAGTATTTCTCCTTTGGACATGATGAGACAAAAGTCAGTTCATTTGCTATAGCACTTGGCATTCCTCCTCCAACTGCAACATTGCTTTCGCACCATCTCAGGTTAGCCATCGCCACAACAGCTTTACGGTGGACAATGCAATCTACAGCTAGATGCTTCAAAACAAACCAAAACTAATGAATACCAATTCGTTACATATGCTCGATACTAGATAATATGTACATAGCCCTACTTGATATCCATATCTACTGAGACTAATTATTCCATTAATATTATTAAGAAAGAAAAAGTTATATAAACGTGAACATTTTTATAAATGCTTTATATAAATGTAAACGTGTATTAACGGCTAGTGACTCAGTGTCCATATAAACACCAACTACAACAACAAAAGGTATTGGACTCTCAGATTTCTCATTTATACTCATTCTGGCTATGCAGTTTGTTCCTTAATACTACTTCTGATACGTGGCTTAATTAATACAAAGTTTGCTAATACTTACAAAGATGCCACCACAAAATTTGACAGCCAAGAGATGTTGTTCCTCGTCTGCAAGACACACAATGTCCACCACACAAGGTGGCCTAGACACAGACATGACCAAAAACTGCAAATTCCATAAATTCACCAATTTACTTGGTCGATCTCCATTGGTTCCATGGGTCTCTCACGGATGATTCAATAGAAACTACTACACCCACTGTATCAAACTCTTGGAATGATGGATGAAAGTAAGAATGGTGTAAAACAAGATCAGACAATAGAACCACCTGTGAACAAATTCGTTTTATGGTATTTGTTGCATTTCCTCGTGAGTTGTACGTGCCTTTCGTGGATAAAATATTCTGCTATTTACTCCACTGATGTCTTCTATTTCCTGATAGCGTGTAGCACAACTAGTGGAGAGCTGTATGTATAGAAAGCGTCACTCAAATTTCAAATTAGGTTTTCAATGAGAAGCACCTGTGTCTTTTCATTGCCAGCAGAAAACCTGGACAGAAACCACAGAAACAACAACAATTATCTTGATAGGTTCCCTCTGCCTCCTGTTAGTCTTCTAATGCATGTCTGTCTGTCTGTCTGTCTGTCTGTCTGTCTGTCTGTCTGTCTGTCAATGGTATTATAATTTCATAAATCAAAACTATTACAGGCTAAATCAAACTAAGCAAAGCACGATACATTACATTTGACCCTAGCAGGGTCTTACAATGACAACTAAAAAACAAAAAACTGAACACTGTCTGTCTGTCTTCTGGATAACGTGGATGGACATCACAACGTGCATGGCCACCATAGAAGACGCCTAGCGCTGACGCGAGGTAAAGATGAGTACAATCCATGATGACAATGTTGATACAGAGGAGTAGGCAATATGGGTAGAGGAAGACATCACAACGTGCATGGCCACCATAAAAGACGCCTAGCGCTGACGCGAGGTAAAGTTGCGTCTGTATGTCTGTCTGTCTGTCTGTCTATCTGCCTGTCTGTCTGTCAGTCAGTCTGTCTGTCTGTCAATCTGTCTGTCTGTCTGTTGCAGTTTATTTGTCTGTCCAATCAGTGTGCATCAGTTGCTGAGATAGTCTGTCTTACCGAGGAGATGATGCCTTCAGATTGAATATTCTAAAACACTTCCTTTCTGCAAGCATTTCAATCAATTCTTCAGATGGCCGCCAAACACTTAACAAAACTATAATAACAAAACTCAAAATTAGACTAACAGACAATCGGAAGGAAACAAGAAATCATGCATCAATTTCAAAACAGCAAGCAAATGAAGACAAGCATATCTACTACTGTTAACCTGTATGGTCCTTAGCAGCATCTTCACTCTTACAAAGACAACAAGAAACTCGCAACCTCAAAACAGCAACTACACTTCGATCTTTCCAATTCTATATACACACAGACATACTCTGTAATAAAAAAATTCCCAACCATTTCAGCACAGAACCAACATTGCCATCTTCAGCTAACGCTTCGTTAACGGCCTTCTGTAGTTGGCCGTGTTTACTCTCTGCAATCCGTTGTCTATATTTTTCCAAAGTTTTCAACTGACATGTACTCAAAGCAGCCTGCAAACGACAAAGCACAACATAAATTACTTCAAAACAAGCTGATTAAATAACAATCTGGTTTATGTGGAAATACCTTTACAGTCACAGGATCAGATGCTTGCTGTAGAGCATCATCAATGTCTTCTCCGGTCTCCAAACTAGCAATAGCTTCACTTGACAAAGCACCTCGTTTCCTTGCACTTCCACAATCTACAAAAGGTCACACTAAACTGTACGTCAAATGATAAATAAATACATGTTTAAATCTCAGCTGAATAAACAAATGTCTGAGTTGACAAGCATACACAGTGACACATGCACGCACACATGCTCACACACACACACACACACACACACACACACACACACACACACACACACACACACACACACACACACACACACACACACACACACACACACACACACACACACACACACACACACACACACACACTGTTTTCATCAAAGCAATTGTTATCAGCTGTACATGCAACATCATACTTCATATTGACCCATGTTGTAAACAGGTAAAGACAATAAATCAAAAATACTGGACTGCACATTTAGATACCTTGTTTCCATTTATTCTCCATGTCCTTTTCCAAACGTTCACATGCAGCTTCCCAACATCTCTGCTTGAGCTCATCATGTCTTTTCGCAACTTTTTCCTCAGCTCGAGTTGTGCGAAAAACACAACTTCCATTTGTTCTTTCCATCCACTACATCAATACACGTACTTTCATAACACAACCATTCAATCTTCTGTGCACTTTTATAAAACATTACCTGAAGAGGATATTTCCGTTGAATAATAACATCGACGCAGCCAACCGATCCCCCACGAGAGTAGATAGATGACAGAGGCACAGGAAACGCCTTGCTGCAAGACTGATAACCAAGCTTTGCATACCACACAGCTCGTCTAGTTGAATTGGCATGAACCCGAAGAAAGACAGAAGCTGGAGCCTACAACAACACTCAACATATACAACACCAACCAGAAATGTGGTCGACTGTGTTTGAGTGGTACAGTACTACTGTACCCAAAGCAGTTCTGCTCTATGCATTCCCACCATGACATTATAATGTCAGAATTCTAAGCTGTAAAATAGAGTGATCTCTCACAAACTATTTCTACCTCTCAATGAAAAAATTATTCTTTCAACAACAACAATAGACTATTACAGATACTTATTTGAAAACACAGTATACAGTGAGAAACATTGTATTTCTATATTGAGTTACCTCTAGAGGAAGACATCCATCAGTCAGACCACATAGATCAGCACCATACATGCACAGTTTACTGCCAACAGCTATCTTTCCACGCTTCACTAGATATAAAAGTGGCTCATCGAACTCTGCCGGTATACTGTACCAGCCGTCAGTCAGTTCAATAACAACTGAAGACTAACATATCAACACCAAAAAGCACATCAAACAGACAGACTACAGATAGACAAACAAGCAGTAGAACCTTATCCGTTTCAACCAAGTCTACGCTGCCATTCTTGTCACACACTTTCCTTGATTTGACGTCCAATCTGGTCTTGACGGCCGTCAATGCATCATCTATCATTTGCCTCTCTATTTTAGCTACACAAAGTACCATGAGACGAGACGAAACATCATCTCGTTCAAAAATCTTTTTCAAGCAAGATCTTTCGCTCCTGTCAACTTCTCTGTCGTAGCGATACTTTAGCTGTGAAGCAACACACTCCGGCGTCAAACAACGTCCTGCTAGTAAAGATGGAAAGGCAACTTCCATAGCCGCCAGTTTCCAAACTATCCATCGATAATGGTTATGAATCCACTTGTCATTGATAAGCCTTGTATCTACACCTGGAGTACTAGACATCAGTCTAGAGATATAACAATGCTAAAAATCTGCAAATGATTATTAGGCTATTGAATTTACTTGATAAATTGATTCACACCGGCCATTCCACTGTTGTCCAACCGAAATTGTCCGCCATCTCGTAATCGAACTGTGTGGTCACCTGTTAGTGCCATTCTACTGAAATGAGCTTGTCCATTAAATTTGAAGTCACAAGCAGTCAAGCTTGTTACAGTCAGAACTTCCTGGTGAACACCAAGCTGTAGAAGCTGAAAGCAGCACTAAATTTAGCACATGGCAAAACCATCATTATTGATGGTAAATAGGTTTCTATTAACATTAGACTAACTGATAAGCAATCAATTTGTTAGTCATCAGGTATAAACAAAAAGCAAAAGAACAGATACACTACTAAATGTTTAATTATAATGATGTCTCACTTGGTCTCTGCTGTATGTCTTTAACGATTGGCCTCTTGCCAAACTCCTAAGTGACAACAGACGATCAGCATTGTCTAACCGTCTCTGGAGCCAGTATCCAACACAAGGCTTTACAACTGCATTAGGAGGAGATTGCTGCCACAAAAGAAACAACTGTTACACAAGAAAGACATAATTGCATGTTTACATTGTATATTTAGACCCAAGCCTGTGGTAGCTACATCCAATATCCATCAGATTACACAGAAAGTCTCTTAACATCCTGATATAATTAGATTTTCCATTCAGTATCCTTGTTTGTCTATGCAGCTACGTCAATTTACCTATTTTAGCTTTTAGCTTGTTCAGCACAGATTGCTGCTTACCTCTGTTGTCAAAGTGGGAGTGTCTGCTTTCACCACATCTGCCTTTGACTCCTGTTCTGTCTGTAATGCGACCTTCCTGTCAGTATGTGTTTCACTCTCCACACCAACATTCAACTTCACGCTGACTGGCACAGAGCACGAGCTTCGGTGAGGCGTTTTGGTTTGGCATGATGTCAAATCAGTAGGTGTGACAATACGAGAAACGATCGGCTCATCCTTGTTCTTGTATGGTGTCTTAAAAGTAGATTTCAGCATGGCTTGTCTACTATGCTCATTAGTGAAGTTCGTTTGCTGATTGTAGTTGTTGACATGTGCATGACTTCTGAAGAAGGGTGTATGATACCTACTTCTCATCGTTTGTTCTCTTGATGATGCAACTGAAGAATAAGTGAATGGAGAGTAAGATAGAGCAGTGTCTTGAGATGTTATTGGTGGTTTGGTGTTCCATGTGAAAGAAGGATTCTGCTTATTAGAATACCTATACAACAAGCAATGATGGTTGTTGCACGTTAAAAAAGTAAGCTTAAACTGTTGCAATGAATACAGAAGGAATACAGAAGGATAATATCCATAAGCTCTAGAACTGCAAATTTCTAATATTTAAAGTTCCATTGGCTACAGAGACATACAGTACCTCATCACCTCATGTCCACACCAAGTTGCTGTTACAGGTAAATTGCCAAGTCATTGATACTCATTTTCACTATTCATATTTGCCAAATGTTGTGCAAATGTGCTTGAGTGATGTTTATTATATACTTATTTAAATACATAAATATAATAATTAGTTATGATGCGATGTAATGTGTTTGAGTGACCTACGTACCTTACAGTACATGTAGCCAATAAATTACCTGAAGTTGTTATTGAGACCATCTCTCTGTGACACTGAATGTACTGGTCTTCTTCCTACCGCACCCAACTGTGTCCTACAGTCATTAGCTACTGCTGCAAGAATGCATACAACAAAATAGGAACACGCACTGTACACTATCCTTTACTCCAAAGTAACCTTGCTGAGAAGTTAGTAGTGGTTTCAAAGTATTATGACAAAAAAGAGTCTTACTGCAACAATCGCTTGTGATTGAATTGCCTAGTAATGTAGAGGATCTGTATGAACAACAACCAGACAACAGTTAATTAAAACAGGTACCAAAACACTAGGAAATTAGAACTGCGACCTGTCTGTCTGCTGTCTTGTTGCTTTGTGTTGAGATATAAGTGGAATAACTGGATGAGAAATGGACTGGTCATAAAGCATTTTGTGAGGTTCCATTCTTTGATCATTGTTCAATAAACGCTTTGCTGCTTGAACAGCATTTTCAGAAACTGACACAACCGTACCAGCTGCAGTTTGAAATCCAATCTGCGGAACCACAGCATCGTTTGTGTTAGATGAAACCTTCATGCATGTCCTGCTTTGCCGTATACTATCCAACTGACCGTGATGTTCTACTGTTGACATATCAACAGATTGTGGAGGAGCACCAATACAAGTAGCTGTGTTCTCATCATCACTGAATATCTTCTTAGCATGTTGCAGTGCCTCCTCAGAGATGGCTACATTTCGACCGGATGCAGTTTGAAAACCCGCAAATGTACATTGTTTTGAACTAGAACATTGTTTTGAACTTGAACGACATTTTACACTATCAACAGCTTGCTCTGACACACTGACATTCTGGCCTGAAGCAGTTTGAAAGCCTGTAAACATCCTGCCTGGTACAGTAGTGTCGACACCGCACGATCTACCACAGTTCCTCGTGTTATCAAACAAAGTTTCACTAAGCATCGCCTTAGCTTTGCATAATGCTTCATCAGATACGTCCACTTGTTTCCCTGCAGCTGTTGTAAAACAAGGAAGTGAAGGTGCACTCCAGTTGCCAGACTGACTAGATACTACAGAGCTATGGGAATGATGTAAGTAATTGTGAGACAAATTTGTAGCACCTGAGCTGCAGTCTTTATCAACCTGTTGTCTGGCTACTTGAAGTGTTGACTTTGTCCCATCAACACCTTCGCCCGACTCTGTCTCAAACACAGAATGAAGATGCTTTGTCATCTCAGAGTCTTCCTCTACATGATGTCTGTTGTTGTCACCATCTGATGTTAAAAGCTGCTCTGATACTAATGCTTTGTTAAACACACTGTCATCAAGGACTGTGTTTATACCTTGATTTTTGTCAACTAATTGCTCTGATGACTCTGATTCTGTTTTGCTTCTACAGTTATTGTCTGGTTGTTTCTGCACCACCTCATTTGATATAAAGGTTACTTGACTAATTGAAGGATCAAGTGCAGTATCTTGAAACAGAGAGTCTGTCAGTGAATCCTCATGCATGTTGTTCTCTACGGGTTCACACATACGAAGACTGCAATTAGAATGGTCAATGCCACCATCTCTCTTGTCACCAAACACAGACTCACTTATTTCTAGAAATGCATGAGAAGCGTGAATTGCCTCTCTGTGTTCTGATCTGTCTTGTATTGCATGATCACTGTCTTGATCGCTGTCTTGACTGTTGCTACGTAATAATGCTTTCACACTCTCTTGTATCTCCCATGATGTTTTCTGTGTGAACAAGCTCAAGTCCAAGCCATTAGATAAGATTGTTGAATCACAACGACTAGTCTCAACCTCTTGTGACTTCGCTTCATCAGCTATGCAAGCTTCAGCCAGTTCTTTAGCTTCAGCATCTGACAGGTTAGGCGATACGTCTTGTTCTTTTGTCACATCAAACTCACTAGCATCCCCAGCAACATCTTCTACAAGTTTCTTTGCCTTTTCCAACAATCTGGTAGACACAAGCAATGATTTACCGCCAGCTGTTTGAAATGATGATTTTTGAAAACCTTCAGAAACAGCTTTATGTCCTACATTCTTCGTGACTTTGCCTTTGCCCTCAGACGTGTCTACACCGTCTGATAGAATTTGCTTCATAGCAGACTTTCTTGTACCACAACCAACTTGATCAACTTGCTTCGTCGAATTACCTATGTACACTTCGTGATCAGATTCTTCACTAAAAATACCACTATCACTGAGTTTTATTGACTTAAAAATGGATTTAGCTTTAGCCATTGAGCTGGAAGAAACTGTGATTGGCTTCCCTGAAACAGTCTTAAACCCCTCAAATTTACCACAGAAGCCTCCCGGTGAGTCAATTTCTGATGTAACAACAGCTTTTTCAATCTCATTTGTGGATTTCTTGTTATAATTGAGTTTTGCGTTCAGTTCTAATGACTGGAAGGTGTTATCCACACTCTCTATTAACTGCTTAGCTTTAGCCATCGATGATGCCGAGACCGGAATCTTCTTTCCAGATCCAGTCTGAAAACCTTTGAACTGGCAAGACTTGCTGCTGCTGTTAGGCTGCTTATCATCTAACACATGTGCCGAGTTTACCAATACATCGAACTCGTTTATGTTTACACTATCCACTAACTTGTCTGAGACATCGACGGGCTTTAATGTGTGCCCTAGCTGTCTCCGACAACCAGACTGTTCTAGTCCTTGTCCTACACCATTCGCCACAGACATGGGTACTGCTGCTTGTCTTGCCTCCGTACATCGATCAATAAAATTAGTGTCTGCCCTGATCGTTACCTGCTTGCCCTTTGTTGATGTAACTTCATTGATTTCATTGCTACCGCCAGACGAAAGCTTGAATTTAACAGATGGCATTACACCAGCATCAAACATTCCATGAGAACCGCTTCGTGCAGCAACTGGGGCAATGTTATTAGCATTAAACTCTGTGCTTTCATCTGTAGGTTTTCTTTGTCGCTTGTGCATTACCCTCCTTGCAGACCTCGGTGTCTTAAAACTACCAGAAGATCGTTTCCTGGCTAGAGAGTAGCTAAAACAACTAGGTGTCTGTCCAGTCAAAGTAAGTGTATCTGTACAAGCTGTTTCACTGGTATGAGAAACAGTGGTAGTACTGTCAACAGTCTCAATCGTAGTCTCAGCATCCTCATTTGTATATGTTGCTAATTCAGGACTTTCAACTTCAGTACTGACAGTGTTTGAAGCCGTGGACTTTTTCTTTGCTAATCGAGTAGGGTACCGATGACTTGGCCTAACAGCTTTGTTAGTGCTTCTTCTCAGTTGACTGTTAGTGGGATAAGCAAACGCCCTACTTAAAGAAAGTCTTCTTGGTTTCGTACAATTTCGCAGCTGGATCACAGGTGTCATGTTTGCTGTACGATTTTGCAGCTTGCTTGAGACATGACTGTCACCTAAATCAAAGGATTACATAGTTTACTAATACTTTGCTAAATATAACTAAAAGTGTTGCATCTGTCTGTATGTCTATGTGCCTCTCTGTCCATTAATCCGTCTGTCTATCTGTCGTGGCTGTTAAGACACACATTAGCTAGTGCGTTTCCATGTCAGTATCTGTGTGTACATGTGCATGTATTCCTATTTATCTCCTAACCTACCATTCACCACCTGATCCACAGCTTCTTTTTTGTCAGTATTGGTATGTGGACTATCAAATAGCTCAGGTGAAGCTCTGTCACGTACGCAGGACAAAGGAGTACTTTCAGCAATAGGTGCAGATTCAAACAACTCGAGCTTCAATCGTTTGGCAGGAGTTCCTTCTTCAGAAGCTGCAGTATCAGCATCACCACCAACTGTTGGTGAATAACTGCTGTTGACAGATTTTGCACACGGACTTGTTGAACATGCTGACACTTGTTCAGAAGGCAAAGGCTGTTCTGCTGCTTGAGATTGACAATTGGCTGTTGGCTTGGAAAATAAATTCCGAACCACACCCTACAACATGTATATGAAAGCCATGACATCCAAACAATATATTAATCAAAATAATATAAAGCAGTTCCATCCCAAACACAACACACACACACACACACACACACACACACACACACACACAAATTCCGAACCCTAAACAAATCACTAACCTTTTCCTTAAACATTTTCTTGGATTTGTCTATTAAGGAATCACCAAAAAGAAACTCATCAATGTCCATAACGTCAGTGTCTGTAGTTTCATGAGGAGCAGCCAGAATAGAACAGTTCTCAGCCTGCTCACACTGACTCTCCACAGTACTCTCTACAACAAAACAAGATGCTTAGATGCAGAATCAAACCAAAAACATAACCGACCCTCAGAGCATCAAAACAACAATGGCTACATCAGAAAGAGATGGAGAATCCTAAGACCAAGTTACTCAAAGAGGCACACTAACTAACAAATTAATTAATTAATTAATTAATCAACTAATTAAGCACTAATTGTTAACATAAATAACTGAATGCAAGTGTGTGAATACAGTTTTAGCACTCACCTAAACTTTCCATGTCATTTTCCTTCATTGCCGAAGGTGTTCTCCATGTAACGGGAGGAG
>NC_085098.1:6419764-6422264 GCF_963422355.1 Corticium candelabrum | reverse complement strand
CTACTAACTACTAACACAAATTGTCTTAAATAGGTGATGTGCATGTGCATGCAAATCACATGTACTTGTCAAAACTGTCAATCTGTAGTGTGCACGTGCAAGCTAAATTTAGAACAACAGTTCTTGACTTCTGGCACATTAGCAGTTCTTGACTTGTGGCGCAAAAGTCATGACAAGGACAGCTTCAAGAAAAATAATCTCACCAAGGACAAGGAAGAAGCATACAGCAAAGGGCACGTACAAGTACTGCAAGATCTGCAACGTGCTCTGGGAGACAACGTGCTCATAGCAAATAATGATATAGTCCCAGGTGTCAGTGCTACCATGATTGAAGGATTTGGTGCTGATGAAAATTCAATTAAACGTCTCCAAGAAAGCTCAAAACAAGGAAAACTGGTACAAGCACATGCAGGCTAGCACCCCGATGGACAAGATAATCATTGCAAAAATATCACCAACTCTCTAGCTGCATTCCTTATTGGTGCGGGTGACTATTCGTACTATGGTTGTTCCAGGGGATGGTCTGTCAGTCCAAGTAACATGGACTGGCTCGTCTGGCACCCAGAGTATGACACCCAGAGCATGACAAACCACTAGGAAAACCAATGGGGCCAGCCACAAAACAAGGTGACGTATATACAAGACACTTTGCTGCTGGAACAGTGGTCACATTTGATGTGAAGACCAACCAAGGTAACATCACATGGGGGTCACACTAATGAAGAAACACTAAGATTTATGTAAATCTTTTTCATGTGACTAATTGTCTGTTGTTGGTGAATGTCATTCGTCAGTATATTCATTTACCAGTCTCCTAATCAATTATTAAAGTCGTACACCAACTTGTGTTTTATGTCTGATGAAATGAACAGAAGCATTTGTGCTAGCATTACACCCCCTTGTTGACCACTAGAAACATTATGTAAGTGCACTAGTATTTTTTCCGTTTCAGAATGTCCGGTTTCCAGTTAATTGGGTGGCTTTCTTCAGTCTACAAACAATGCAGAAAGCCCTCCTACAACTTGATCAGTAAATTTCAAGTGCTAATCTTACCGCCAATTCATCCTCCTTGTAAATCTTTACAGTTTTATCTGATTCTGCTGTAATCAGTCGACTTCCACTCATGTCAAATTCACAGGCAAAGATACCTGCTTCACTATCCAGAGAACCAGGTTGAACCTGGCTTTGAATGCGTTGAAAATTATAGCCAGTTTTCCAGTCCCACAGATGTATAGTTCCATTGTCAGCTGAAGAAACAAGTGATACGCATACATAACTAGAAATACGCATAACTTTCAAAGTAAAATGGAAATCTAACTAATGGACAGGCAACCAAGCAAAATGTTGGCCATTCAAACAGAAGCAAACAAGTACAAAGCCAGACAGATAAGCACTACAAGGCAATAGCCAAAGCAACAGCTGCAATCATCAACTGACCTCCAGAGACAAGAACATTGTCAGAGTTCAAACCCAAGCAGTTGATAATAGCATTGTGACCAGACAGATTCTGGATAAAATTGCCATCCGGGAACTTCCACTGCTTGATGTTGTCTGCTGATCCTGATGCAAAAGAGAACCTACAAAGACAAAATGTTCATTACATTTAAACGTATTAGATGACAATTGATCTATACTGTGTGGGATGAATGGCCAACGATCGAACACTTTTCTTGTGATTTGTCAACGTGCAGCGTGATTTTCCTGCAGCAAGATCCCAAAGACGAATTGTTGAATCATGGCTTCCTGTCACTACCTGTGGGTCAACTCCTTGTGACTTTACTGATGCCACAGTGTTGGTATGACCGACTAATGTATGAATACAAGCCTTTGTGCGAATATCCCAAACCTTAAGTGCACATTCAACAATAGCAAATGTATTTGTAGATAATATAAATTACAAATTTACTCTGGCTGTAGAGTCTCTTCCACATGAAATCAAAATATCAATTGTAGGGTGGAGACATAATGCATGAACTGCACTGAGATGCCCGTGGTAATGTCTAACAACCTATAACACATAGTAAAGACATAACACAGCCCAAAATATGTGCATATCACAATGTATCCTCGTTTCATATCTACATGTCATTTATCGTCAGACTGAACATGTATAAGCAACTCCCTGTACTTGTATATAGGATATGGCTAAATCAGGCTTTGCCATGGCAACACCTAAACTACAGTTTATCTACAAAGTTGTTCATGTCAACTTTCATCTCATTGAGATTGTGAACGTTTCTACTCTAAGATGTGTAGATCACAAATAAGTGCATCATGACTTGACATAAGTGTGATGCAAGTGCCAGCTGCTACAGGAAATAAATGCATGACAAATAGGTGAGACAAAGCTTATAACAAGCTTCGAAGACATCACAAAACCGCAACTTCTTCAAAACTAAATCATACTACCTTGTTTTGCTCCAAGTCCCAGCATTTAACCTGTTTGTCTTCACCACCAGAAAATAAATATGGTTGTCGTTCACTAACAGCCAGTCCCCTC
>NC_085098.1:6347264-6414764 GCF_963422355.1 Corticium candelabrum | reverse complement strand
CACGTGAGTAAAATTCACGCACAACGTAGCGTGGGGAGGCGCCGCTGAGGAGACTCTGAAATGTATATCTACTGTAGTTGGAGTACTAAATGAGTATGATTAAATAATTAATTTAGTCTTTTGTACAAATCTCCACGTAACTTAATAGTAAAAATAAACTATGGTCGCTATACCAATCAATCACTATGATGTCCTAGCTGCACTACTTACAGCAGTTGTAAAGGCCTTTTTTGCTTTCCGCTCCCTGTAGCCCTTCCAAGCTCTGCAAAAAGTGAATCATATTAACAGAAAATCATAAAACGTAAATAAAATCTAGACGTTTTCACAACAAACTGTAATAATACATATATTTCACATTGAACTTAGACAACAGTATAAACTCTATAGGGGTGTCCGGGCTTGCCCAAATTGTCTGTGGACATGATTGAGACAAGAGCTGTGCAAGTACGAAAACGTCCAAGAACGACATTATTACATACCGTTGAATAGCAACAGCTGCTTTAGACTTTATCTCCTTTGGCACGACGTCTGGATGAAATAGTCTGCAAAATAATTCATGTTGGTTACGCCCTTACATGGAGACATGTGTGTAGGCAAAACTTGTACTTATAAATATCCCAGTGGGGTTTCACAGAATTTATTGATTTCATGCGCTTGTGGTAATTTCTTGCTTGCTGCTGCATCAACTTCTTGGACCCTTTCTCCCGATCAGCCTGTTTTTGTGTTATTCCTTTCTGATGCTCTACAGTCCACGCTTTATCCACAATTTTGCCTCGTACAGCGATATTAGTCTCAATTTGCCTTTTCCGAGCTAGAAAGCCTCTAAAGTTCCTATTGAAATACCAGAACATTACTTTATTTGCACTAATTTAGACTACGTTAAAGAACCTTTGCAAAACTGAAGCTGCCTTTTCTTTTCTTTCTTTGTCTCTTTGCTTCCGCTGTTTATCCCCTACTTGGTATTCTCGAAAGATTCTACAACAGCATATAATACATTACAATAAACAACATATGCACTCATTACAATGAATTCAAAGCAGCAGATCACCTCTGAATGTCTACTGCAGCCTTTGCTTCCCGCCTCCGTGTAATTCCATCAGTATCTAGTAGATCCTTCCAAAAACGTCATAATGATTTATTAGCATTAAACCTATTAATTGGCACTCATTTTACTAACCACATCAAGACCCACCCACTGGTACCGCTCATTTTCTGCTCGAAGACTTTTTAGAGATGTACAAGATTTGACTAGAGATGATTCTAGTTGACTTCTAGATGAAGAGGGACGACTACTAACCGCTGATGAAGGTCGCATCCTAAGACACAATGAGCTACAGCATGCGCGCAGCCATACATTTCTAAACACTAATTTACCTTTGTATAACATCAGAAGATTTCTCATCCCCATCCACTACAATGAGAGCAACATATAAACTGCAGCAGCATGATGCTACATACAATACAACTCATACCAACAATGTGAGGAATTTTTGTCTTTGACAAGGAATAATTCTTATCATTTCCCTTCACAAACAGAACATTAACTTAAACAACAACACTGCATAGCAGTTAAAGTGAGAAGTACGAACAAAACAACTGCTTGTACTACACTAAAACAGTTATAGGCGCATGCACTACCTTCACACTGTCCATGTCTGTACAAGATGACAATGACCGAGAGCTTCCACAACGTTGTTGCCTGGTTCAATAGAACAAACAGCAATATTATAACATTATACATATTTTATACAAGAACAAAATACCACTGCTACAGTGACTAAGCATAATCAGAAAACTAACATTTCTCTTTTTGTTAGCTTGACGTGTTTCACTTTCATAGTTGACTGCAACATCTCAGCCTTAGTTTTTGTCATTTCAACTGGTCTAGGTTTGATTCTGGTAGTTGGCTTTACAGGTGTTGTATGCAGTCGAGGAGACAATTGCTGTGCTGGAACTGTATGTGCTTTGACTATTCTCTTCATATATGTGGAACCTCCAACTCCATCAGCAGTCCAACGATAGCTTCCTGTCTCCCTAGATCGCCAATTTGATCTGGCTGTTTGTCCTTTCTTTTGACCAGTAGTTGGTTTTTCATCTGGTCTATACACAAAACAACCATTAGAATTGCTACAATTCAACATCACACTGCCTCGACTTCACTTCTTCGTCTCTGTCTCACTAGATGCAATTTCACTGCAGACAGAACCAGCCTTGGGAGTTGAAGGTGGAACACGATGTTGCTCATCCTCAACAGTAGTTTCTACTATAGGTTCACCGTCTACTAAAGTTATGGATATTGACACAGGCGAGCTGCATTCTGGAGATGGACTATGCTCAGCAGAAAACGTAGCCGAATCCATGGCATCATCAGGCAGAAATACACCAGGAAATGATTCAGTTACTTCAACCATCGACTCACCCAATCCTGAAGTTTCTGCTTCTGAAACAAATGATGTTGAAGCATCTACCACTTGATTGAGTTGGTTCTGTAAAGTTGTAGCGTGAACAGGTACTGTACCATCTTGCAGGTGTTTATCTTTCTCATCAATAAATACTTGAGTACCCTCTACATGCGTCAATGATTTTTCACTTAATTTCATTCTCTTTTCCAGAAGCTGTTCACCAATCTGACTGGCCATTTTGTAGACAATACCAGCTTTTAGACTATGTCGAGCATTGTATCTTTTTTGCAATCTACATATACAAACATTGTCAGAGCCATAACCTTTACCCGTATTGCTATAATCATTACCTTGAGAACTCTATATCTGCTAATGTCAATTTGTCAGGAAAAGTTTGCAATTTCAGTTCTTGAAACTTCTGTCTCACAACAGGTGAATGTTCCTTTATTTGATGAGAAGGACACGATATAGATGTGACATGACAAGTGTGCTCAACCAAACTTCCAGATATGTCACCACAGCTGTAACACAACTGCTCTGTTGTCGCTAGTACAACACAACCCCAATTTCAGGTTTTCTAATGGTATAAATAAATAGAGTGCATTTTGTTACACGTATTTAGAACAACTTATGTGATTAGGTTTCTCCTCTAGCATACCCTTTATCAATTACAAGTTGAGCAAATTACTAGTTTCATCTTACAAGCAAGTATAGTGTAAATTCTAACTCCCAAAAACAGGTAAAAAACAGCATCTGTGTTCACTCTAGTGTGAGTTGCATAAGATCAACAATTTGCATTATCATTGAATGACACAGAACCACACCATATATCACACATCACCCCAAAACATTACCATTACCTGGTGCATAAACAGTTTGTTTGTGTGCATCTGCCATTTGAGTGTAGTTATTACTGCCTACACTCATCTCTTTGTCTTCATCTACACTTGTCAGAGTTCTCTCATTACCTGTTAAATATCATCATAGAACTATAGTGACATACAGCTGCCCATCCTCTTGCAAACCTAGTGATTGCTCTTTCAAATGTTTGAGATAAAAAGAAGTAAAACCCTCATCATCATCACTATTACTAGACAACAAAGCTGCTTCATCTCTGCGCATCTTGTTCAGAGTCACTAAAACCTGTGACAAAGAAATTGCAGCAAATGATCATGAACTCATAATGCTTATTGCATTCACTTCAGGTGTTAGTAGTGTTCTTGGCTTTGTACTTGAGGCATGACTAGATCCTTGCAAAGCACTCTGGACAGTAAGAGTTTCATTTAGTGTCTCTGGACTCTGTAATCTGCCCTGTAACAACCCAATCAGTAAGAACACAACAAACACACGCCCCACATGCATATAGACAAACAACAAACAAACACAGAGACAGTAATCTATCCATTTTACTTGTACCTTAATTGACTTAATCACCAGCTTAGCTAACTTAGCATGTCTATACTTACCCTGGTAATCTTGGGTCGCCTTGTAAGATGCGTCATTTGAGAAGGGCTTGTGGCAAAATCTGTTCCCCTCAGCAACTCTTGTGATGTGGTAGAGTTTAGTGGAGAAGAATTGCATTGTAAAGATGACACTTTTTGCTGTCTTACATGTAATTTCAACTTTGCAGATTTAGCACCTTTGAATCGCTAAATAAAACAGATGCTAACGCATTTTACACCTAACTTATTGTCCCTAACTATTATACTCTATCTGCATTTTGTCCCTGCCTTGGCTAGGTGTTATGATAATATTATTAGTTCACAAACGCCAGTTATAGTTGCATTTTGTCTTCTAAATTAAGTAAGCAATTATGTAGAAAAAGATCAAAAATCCCTTAATTAAATCAATTTCAGACAGTAGACATAAATGAAAGATTGTCAATGTTACAGCCAGTTCCAGAGTCAACTAGGTAATCTATCTGATTTCATTCTGTCTGCTAATTAACTAACACACATAACAGTCATGTTTGTGGTACACAATGTTAAACTTTGTAATATCAGAAATTCATCTTTTATAAAAAATGTTTTTGTTTACTTGATGTTTATGCATATAACCAATACTGTGTGTTTATGTTACACACACTACATGCATCTACTCACTGTTGTTGTGTTCCAGTAACTCTTATTAGAATGAAACCAAAGATAAACTCGATTGATATCTTCCAATTGTTTTTCAGGTGTTCTTGTGCTACATACAATAGATAACAATTGCTTCGTTGCCAAGATAAATTATTGAAGCCAATACAATACAGGTGTACTTACAGAGCAGTTTCATACAACATCTTGAGAAGAAGACAATAGAATGTTCGAGCACTTCGTCTACACAATTCAGTACAATTTCATTCAAGAGCTTGTCAAATTAATCATTTAATTAAAATTGAATTAACTATACATTAGTACAAATGTAACAGTCTGCCACAGCTTGCAATAACTTTCGCTTAACTCAGTTTAGTAAAGTTGCTGAAATTGTATTGCTTCCATTGAATATGCAGTAATTATTGTGAGATATATGTTTACATTTCACCAAAACTTTGCTGCTGTAAAGCCTGAAAGTTTCACTGATAGTTATGAATGACAAGCATTTTGCTACACATAGCATGCAAATAGTTAGAGCCAATACAGACAGTACGTATACACATCGCATGCATGTATACAGTATAGTATGTGTACCCATGACTCTCACAACAAACTGATTAATTAATTAATAATTAATTAATTAATTGACATAGCCACAAGTTAAGAAATCTCAAAGTTCTTCATATATCCTAACACACAATTTTCAAAAATCTTTAAATACGTTCTATACTGTAAAATGGGATGCACTAACGCAAACATGCTGAGCCACTAGCAATTGTTCAGTCCACACTCTGCCAAAATATCTAAGAAATATGTTATGTAGACTATAATCTTTTTGTCAACTTCACTGTCAAATTTCCTTATTAATTAATTAATTAAAATTGGTAATCATTTTCTTTTCCTACACTAGAGCAAACACTCATCCGTACGGCAATTCCAAAACTCGTGCAACGTAAGTAGACACTCACTTTCGTCCGAAAGGAAGGCGTTTGAGATCTTCGGTGGTTGCAAAGTGTTGGTCGAGAGCGCGCACCATTTCGGAAAATTCTGAACGTCGCATCAACTGGAGAACAAAGAAACAATTATTAGCAATTACGACGATGTTGCGTGGATAACTGAAAACGTATTGCCTGATTGTTTCGTAGAACTTCGATGTCGCGTTGTTCGGTACCCATGTCACTGCTCAGTAAACACAACCACAAGTATCTAACGCGCTCTCTATTTGGAAGCCCGAGGCAATAGAATACCAGGATGTTGGCATGTTGTAATCACTAGATTGGCTGTGCGTTCGGTACTGTACGTGCACGTAGAATAGAAGTATGTAACTTGTGCTGGGGTGTACGTTATATCTTTGATTACTTAGGCACGGTTCGGAAAAAATCCAAAACACTCATGCACAAGTAGGTATACGGGGAATTGCATTGGACTTCCGCCGGGTGTCATCCGATATGGCCGATGATACCACACTTTATCGTTTCACAAATTGCCGTATATTACGTCAAGGAAAGCTCCTGGACACAGACGAGGCCTTATGGATACGCGGAGGCCGCGTCCAGGACCCTAGGCGTCTGTTCTGGGACGAGAAACGAGAAGCTGATGTTGATATCGACTGTGGAGGATTAATAGCATCTCCTGGATTTATTGATGTTCAAATAAACGGTATTGTATTTTAGTAGGAGTGGGTAGAAATTATTTAATTATTACTTAACCCTTCAGCTACCGCTTAAATGTCAATAAATAAGATAATAAATAGCAGAGGGTGTCTAGCAGTGTGGCTGCTAGAATATTGACAGCGTTCTTTCTACTGTAGGTGAGTTTGTTGAGGTTTCTAATTAAACTTGATGGTTACTTAGATATTGCATGTTTAGTTAAATTTTCAGTGATACAGGTTAACTTATGATTTTGTGCTCAGTTTAGATAACGACTTGTAGGTAACTGTCTTAGGCTATTTTTTCCGTTTTGTATATTTTCATTTATAGAACATGATTCTAAACGCAGTCTGTTGTAGGTGCTGCAGGTTACGACTTTACATCAGGTAGCAACACTAAGGAGGCTTTACAATCTGTTGCCAGATTGATTGTAAAGCATGGTGTTACTGCTTTCTGTCCAACAATTGTGTCGTCTTTGCCCAGTGTATATCACAAGGTAAATGTCACTACATTTGTTCAGGAATTGATAGTTTTGTGGTTTAAGGCCAGCAGTAACCACCATTTCATACATGTATAGCATGGGTTTCTGCTGGTTGTTAAGGCAATATATATAGCCATTTTGGAATGTTCTATTGTTATAGGTATTGCCCCAGATAGTACAGTATGAAAGTCAGTTTGGTGAAGCAAGGATGCTTGGTCAGTTATGTGTAGTTTGTATTGTTAATTATTAAGGTATTTTTGCAAACACCTATTTTAATGTGATTTACTCTCTTTCTGTTTGTTGGTGAGACTGTCACCATCCTGTCTAGTCTCACATAGCCAGACCCTCTCACACTCCGTCGGTGACACATTTATTCTTATGTACAGTAGTGGACAATGCACCCAGTTCTGTATCTGTCTGTGAATTATACATTCGTACAGGTCACTAATTAAAGTCATGGTGTCAACGTGTTAGGGGCTCATCTCGAAGGACCCTTCATCAGCAAGACTAAATGTGGTGCTCATAGTGAACACGCTATCAGAGATGGAACTGAATCACCTATAACATATCAAGAAATTCTCAGTTGTTATGGCTCACTAGATCGTGTCAGAATCATCACTCTTGCCCCTGAAGTTTGCAATAAGCATGAAATTGTCCACAGACTGTCAACAAGAGAAGGCAAAAACAAGATCGTTGTATCATTAGGTGGGTATGAGTGAGCAGAAAGTTGACAGTTGAGACAGCTGTGTGTCATATGTTTTCCACTTAGGTCACAGTGAAGCAGGCCTCAATTTAGCAAATAAAACAGTCGAGCAGGGAGCAAGATTTATTACTCATTTGTTTAATGCTATGCTTCCTGTAAAGCTTTTCTACGTGTTCAGCACACTGCAGTTGTTTGCTTTAAGTTTGTGCATGCATGTGTGTGTGTGTGTGTGTGTGTGTGTGTGTGTGTGTGTGTGTGTGTGTGCACGCTTAATTAAGTATTTGTCTATCTTTCTGTCAGCTGGTCTAGACGTTTGTTTATTGATCTGTTGTTAGTCTGTCTCTGCTTGTCATTTGCTTTGCCCTTCAATTTTGATGTCTATAGAGTTTGCGATTTCATTCATCTGTTTTTCCATTGTTTATCTACCAGTTTATGTTATTAGCGCACTTTGTTGCTTCTAGTTTCACCATCGTGATCCTGGTATAGTAGGTCTTCTGACCAGAGATAAGGATAAAAATTCAAAAGACTGCATCGTTTATTATGGCATTATATCAGATGGTGTACACACTGAGCCTGCTGCTTTGAGAATTGCCCATAGAGCCTGTCCAAAAGGTACATGACACAAGACAATTAGGATTCGAACATATGGAATCATTGATGTCTAAAGTGCTTCATTGTGTCTCAACACAGGGATTGTGCTAGTGACAGATGCTATTGCAGCTATGGGACTAGGAAACGGAAGGCACAGGTTGGGTAATCAAGAAATCATTGTTGAAGATAGCTGTCGTGCTTCTGTTGTGGGACAAACGACACTTGCAGGAAGGTAACATATACAGGCTACATAGGCAAAACATTAATTCTGCAGTTGTTATAACCAGATGTATGTGATTTGCCTTTCTTCAAGTAATGCTAACTCTAACTGATGTTTTGTGAGACTTCAAATGAATGGTATTATTAAAAGATAAAATTGCACTGTATTATTGAAAGTGCATAAAATGATAAATTATCATTTTAAGTCGTCTTGCAGATACAGTTTAACTATACTTGCAAGAATAGTAATCTGTACTGATCACACATTTGACTTGTGATATTAATGTGGCAAAGATCACATTTTTGTTACTGTATTTAGTGTGACTACTATGGACATGTGTGTTCGACATTTCCAAGAAGCAACAGGTTGCAATTTTGTCTTAGTTACCACGTGTTTACTTGCAAAGTTGTTTTATATATATGCCTAGAGTGCTCAATTGTAGAAACTCTTGAGGCAGCTACACTACATCCTGCTCAGCTTCTAGGTGAAGAATCTGATATAGGAACTTTGAACTTTGGGTCCAGGGCAGACTTTGTACTCTTGGATAGTTCACTGGAAGTTCAACGGACATATATAGGTGGACAGTGTGTTTATGATCGAGAAAGTAAATGATAATTAGCAACACTATATGTTCATGTGTGCGTATTAAGGCACACAATAGATGACACAAACTGATATTTATAGTAATATTTATAATGATTTCTGCTAATCTCTGTATGATATAATGTCTATATAGTTTGCCAATGCAAACACTTTAATGATTGACATGTTTTATGTTACACCATGGTACCTTCAATCTTTGTTGTCTTTGTTCTCTGATTCTCATCAAATTGAATTTGATTCCTTTGATGGGAAGTGGATGGTCATTGGGCTAGCAGTTGACCGAACAGACTATACAGTCACATACATTGCTGTAATCAGTTAATTCAATGTGAGTGTATGGTACGATTTGTTAGCTAACTCTAGGCCGTTGATTCTTCAAGATTGGCATTGCTGTTGAAGCTCTTGATGCTGGAGGTGTGCAAGGTGCAGGAGAGTAGCAACGCTGTGGCAGTCTGGCACTATGTCTAGCCGTCCTATACAACAACCAGTTAGCTGCATATCTTCTCGTTAACTCTAGATAGATCCATATGTACCTTATTTGCTGTTGAACTGACTTTACAGTGACCAGTTCCTGTGTTTCTAAGGCTCCTAGTAACCGAGTATTGTGGGCAGCTGCAGTGTGATGACCATGAAAGGATTGATCTTGGACAATTGCCCGTTTGCCTTGTCGTGGCTTAAAACTAAAAAATATTACGAGTTCTAGGCAAGCAAATTACACATTTCTTTTTTGTGAATGAACACATCAGGCCATACCTCATAAAGCAGTCATATCCTGATGAGAAGGCTTCGTTAGCTTTGATTCTCGATTGAGCATTCAGTATCCTGTCAGTTCCATCCATTGCATTCGTATGCATATACGTTGCATGGTTGATATTGATCAATTTAATACCTGAGATCAGGATGGTTGACTGACAAGAGATGTGACATCTCAAATTCACTTATCGTTCTTGATGAGTGCAGAGAGAGTGTACTAGAATCAGTGTTTCTGCGTCTTTCTTTTCTTCTTTCTACTCGCTTAGCCTGACGCCCTCGCCAGCTTTACGTGAATTGTCATAAAATGACAAGTCAGTCACACTAGAAATCACAACTAACATCAAGACGTCTATACACCTCCAAAGCTGTTTCTTTCTTTCGAGATAAGCTTGCTGTACAGATGCAGAAGGATATTTGCAACTGAAAATGAATAACACAATAAATAGATGGATAGATCACGATTTTGTTGCTAATCTTTGCAACGTGTTTGTAGTCGTGAGTGACCAGCCTAATCAAAGAATTACTCAATAACGGTGACCAAATCCGATGTGGGCGTGGCTTCTTTTAGAAATTTGTCTGCTCCACAACTGTCAGTTGTTGAGCTCTGGCAGAGCCTTGGCCAGGTGTTCTACCAACAGCATGTTAGCAAATTAAAGCAACGTACACAAACCCGAAGTCTACATGCTGGTTTGTTGTTACCGTTTCCTGTTGCCTTTTTGGTCTACTCAACTGCTTTGCAAAAGACTGGTAGCTTGCTTTCTTGGTGCTTTCCTTTAATTAATATAATTCATAGCATATCGATCTATACGTACTGTGTTTGAAATCACAGATTTGTTCTCACCGAAATGTTGGCTGACTTCGAGTTTAAGGGTTGATCGATATCATCAGCACTATCCATATTCTAGAGTTCAATCACTGACTTTGTGCTTATAAATTAGATGTGCAACACACGGGCAGGAACAAAAGTTACCATATGGTCATGATCAGCTGGTGGGTTAGTCAATTCACGTGATACGTTGATATTATTAAATTAATTACCTGATATAAATGCATATTCTAGTGTGCAAATGTGATCGTAATAGAAACAACACTCTCGGAAACACTACAATTCTGTATAAATCAAGTTCTTTGTATCAGTATAGCATGTTTCATACTTAATGATCCAAACTCTAGAATGATATACGAACTTGTCCATCGCTTAGTGTACGAGTAGCAAAGATATGTATGATTAATGCAAGGGCTACCGTTAAATGTGGTCATCAGTATGTGTATATATGCATATACGAGGTAAAGTCACTGCTTCCTGTCAGTCACTCAGCACTTTTCATCAACTGGTGCACAATTTTTATCTTGTTCTTCCAACTCTGTCATTTCATACTCTTCTAGATACATCTGGCTTTTCCGCTTCTCCTCCTTAAGTTTTTCTTTGGTATTCCTCTTGAAGAAACCAACTTTCCACATTACACCAACTGTGACAGTAACGATAAGCAACGAACCAACTACAGCAACGACATAAGCCCATACAGGCAAGCTGCTGCTTTGTTGTTCTAATGCACCATGTGACACCGAGGTAGAGACTACAATATGGTCTGAGGCAACTCCTATGATAGCAGGAGCATTCACAGGCATAACATGAGCAACAATGGAAAGTTTCAGATCTTCAAATCCAAATTCTCGTGACAATAGAGTTGCTTCCCAAAGTCTTGTGGTGATAACTACACCAGCTTCACTACCTGCATACATGTCATTCAGATGACAAGTCAGTACAGTGCAATGGATTAAATCAGTTTCACACTCTCTTTTGAGAGACTCGATGACCTCTTGTCCAGTTGTTTGTGTGGCATTACTCACCAGTTGGTCAAGAATCTCAACATCAAATGATGACTGAACAGAAGTGCCGATAGCTGCTTGACTCTTCGGTTCATAATTTTTCTGTCTATGCTCAGAGTTCACCTGAGAAATTGTTGCAATAGCACGAGGATTAATAACGTACTCATCCTCACAATAAACATTGCCAGCTTCATCAATGTTCATCACGTATAAGAGAGGGAAACCTTGAGCTGTGTGTGTAGGTAGAGCTACAAAAAGAGAAGCCTCAGGCACTACCGAAGGACCACTATTTGAAGCAAACATAGTGTAATTCACGTGATTCCCAATTTCAGTTTCTACATTTGGAAACCGAGAAAAGTTCTTCTGCAGTAGGTATTGATCTGGGTTGCTCACTCCTTCCAAAAGAAAGTCTGCTTCAGCTCCCACGGGTACATACATCCGTGCAATATTGTCACTGAGAGTAGAACTTAGTTCTATGTTGGAACTGCTAACTGAGAACTGCACATTCAAACTAATTAACGAGAGTGGAATGTGCACCGTGCTCATTACTATTTCCACAATATGGGTAGTGCCAGACTTGAGTGGGTCACCAAGGTCACACTCTACCAAAGTTTCATCGTGACCTTTATCTTGGATGCAGTATGAGTTAACAGATGAGATGACTACCTGAATAAGTGAAAGCACACTTGGTGTGGTAACAACCAACTTACTCTCGTATGCGTCTTCTCCCTGATTAGTGATCATTGCTCGAAAAGTGATTGTAGTCTTGGCTCTAATAATATACACTGAACCCGGAAGCAAGTCCAAAACAGCTACATCAACAAGTCGAAGATCTGGTATGCACAAGTTATCTGAACCACACTCTGGACGAAAATGTATAAATGCTCTAGCTAAATTTTTCTTTTGTGACGGTAGGGTGTGATTGATGACTGGAGGAAGAGGCTGATAAAGGCTTACATTAGACAATTGTGTTTTATGTCCAGATGGCAAAGAGTACTTGAACAAGACCTCCACCGGTGTTGTCCTGTCTCGGATATTTTTAAGGATAAAAGCAGTCAATTCTTGACAAACTTGTCTTGAACCCTTGTAGTTTGGAAGATGAAATATGCCAACTGCACGCCGATGACCAGTACTATTAAAAAATGCCCGAGATTTCAGTCCAAGACTCTTCTTTCGCTGATCTAGTATAACACGATAATTGATTCTGTTCAGAGACGAAGGCACGTCAGTGACAACACGAACACATACATTTACAACGACGCATGTGTATAATTCTCCAGAAGTACCAAAACATGTCTGCGGGAAATTGTTTGTGATTAAGTTTGGACTCAATGTAACTCTACCTTTGATAGATACAACAGGACGAGTTCGAAGCAATGTAATTTCCTCTGACAAGTAAGAGCCAACAACTAGATCAGGATATCCGTTGCCATCTGCATCAAAAGCTCCAGCCATTGAGGCCCCAAATGCCATCGAAACTGGCCTCTTATGTGCCACACTGGATGCTGATATAATCTGTGATGCTTGTCTTACAAGACCATCTTGAGATCCAAAATGAATATAAATTGTTCCTAATAGATGATCTTCACCACCATATGGAGCACTAATGGCCACATCATTGTAGCCATCCTTGTTGACATCACCGAGCAGCACAATTGCATGGCCAAAGCGCCCAAACGGAATACTTCCTGTCAGTTCTATGTTTGCAGTTCCAAACCGTCCATTCAAGTTCTTAAATACTGAAACATGCCCAATTTCTGGCCGAAAGTCAGAGTAAGTCGGTCCAGCAACCAATAGATCATCTAATCCATCTCCAGTAGTGTCAGCCGCCAATACGGTGTGACCAAAGTATGATCCGCTGTAGCGTCCATACACAGTAAAAGACTTCAGCAATTGAATCGTTTGTTTTTCCACGTCTTGCGAGAACACATTGACTCTTCCATATTGACCAGCTGCATTCCAATGTGGCACACCAACAGCATACTGTACAATAGACTCATTAGTTTCAGAAACAAACTGTCCAACACTAAGACTATAACCCTGGAGCCTGACCCTATGTGTGTTGTTCATTGACCCACTTGTTGTTCTTGTCAGTTCCCCAACATCAAAATAATTAATTTCCTGACTAAACACAGCTCCTAACCAAACGTCTGTTCCCGGGGCTCCCATAATCAACGTCTTGTCATTGTTGCCAAGAGCAACCGCTATCCCTGCCTCACAGTCTCCATGAGACAAGACAGTCTCTTGGGCTTCATCCTGGTTACGTTGGCAAGGCTTGTAGACTCCTTCAACAGCAAAGTGTTGAGAGTAAACAACGCATCGACCAATAGTCTCCCACTGTTTACCATCCTTTGTTACAGTAGTCTGTAAATGTCGATGAGCACAGGCAGCAAATCGACCAGTCGAACCAGAAACTACAGAAACACCCATCCATTCTGTAGTCTGATTGAAATTACTGCCCGGTCTGTCTCGTGGTACATAAGCTGGTAAGCAGTTCTCTCCTCTTTCTGCAACAAGAGGACAAAGATATACAGCACCTCGGTGCTTGACACCGTGCCATGTCCGACGAGGTGCTCCAACAATGATTCGAGGCTCCTTCATGTAATCTCGATGAAATGCAAGAGAAAAGCCAAAATAAGAGCTGCCCTCCGCTGGAGTGTTGGCAATACCCGCCGTTCGTTTCAGAACGTGCTTTGTATCCACATTGAAAGAGCACACACCAACACACTCGAACAAGAGCCCCAAACAAACACTCCACACAAATAACACACAACGCATTATTCAATGTCACGCAGACTTCTCAAGCAAAGTCACACTGTCAACCGCTTCGATGTTCTCGGAATGACCGCTCCTCACCCTCCCTAACAAGAATAAACCGACAGACCAGCAACCCACATGGCACAGTTGCTGCCCTAATGGAATGCAGTGACCGAAACTGCAGGGAGCCCATTGTTTACACTCTACTCCGTCTAGTGCGTCTCCCAACCTCGCTACCAAGCAACAGGTTTCTTCCTCACCAAGGTGCGTGCTATTACACTACAGCATATGTTAATATTAACTACCCTTGTGGTTGACTTGTTTGACATGAGACTCGTTATTTTGCCGAGCTATGACGACGCCAGCACGTGGGCTGCTAAGTACATCAAGGCAAGGATCAATGAATTCAAGCCCGGTCCTGAGAAACACTTCGTACTCGGACTACCGACAGGTACGATAATAATGCGTGGGCTGTTGTGCAGGAGACTGTCATCGGTAGACATGAGAGTGTACATAAGCAGACGTTCCGCAAATGGCAGATTGTGCGAGACGATGCAAGCGCACGTAGCAGCTAATGTTTCTAGGGTTCTAGTTTGTACAGTTTCAGTCTGCTGCGTTTAGAGCTAATTTCAACATCTTAGTTGCATGCTAAATGACACGTGTAGTAAGGTGTACAGTACACGTACACTTACAAGACTAAGGTACTGTAAGATACCTATGATTGCCTGACCATTTCTGGTTGGCAATGCCATATCATACAGATTGTTTGTATTGTACAGTGTGTTGAGAGATGACACGTGCGACTGATTTACATGTGATGGTGTCATCCGCTCTTCAGCAGTTCTTAGTGTTGTATCTCTGCACTAGGACTGAAGTATACCTTGCTGGGTTTTCATATTACTGAAAAATGCACAGAAACAGACAGCTAGACAGACAGACGGACTGACAGACAGATTGTTTTATTGAATTTAATTAAACTTTGAAAGATACAACCAGGACCTAATGGATTAAAAACTGAATAGCCATAACTCTAAATTTGTCTACCTCTACTTGACCACGTGAGAGACGAGCTATTTTTCGTAAGATCACTTGGTTGTTACATGGCTGTAATAGAACAGAAACTCATCGTCGTCTTCAGTCAGTTAGAAATCTCCAACAGCTTTTGCCAGTTCTTACAGACAGATAGACAGACAGACAGACAAACTGTGTAGATTTGCTAGAACTAGTAAATTAGATTTAGACTCTTATTACAAACAATTGGTAGCTCATTAATTGCTTGCTGTTAGCGGCCTTAGGTCGCTGGACAATATTTAGCCTGTACTAGCAGTTGCAATATGCAAATATATGTATTGACAGACAGACAGACAGACAGACAGACAGACAGATGAAGCAGGAAGACCTAATGCTGCAGAATTTTTGGACTTTGGAGGAAAAGATTCTCTGTACAATTACAGAAGTGTAATGTTCAAGTTATATCAGAGGCCTGACTCTCTCAGCACTCAATTTTTTCCTCATTAGTCTTAGTCATATATAAGTGTTTTAGTTTGCTGTAATGTTAGCTTTCGATGAACATTAGTCTACTTGTATTACTGTAGTTCTTTGCAGAATTGTATCATAGTTTGATGTAAGAAATAAAAGACAGACAGACAGACAAAGGATATTGATCAAACAGCAGCAGCAGTTTGAATATAAATAGGCATAGGAAAGGTGGGACAGAAATATAATAACCAAGGTTTTTGCTTGAATTGTGTATTCCAGGATCTACTCCTAAAGGATGCTACAA
This sequence comes from Corticium candelabrum, assembly GCF_963422355.1. Taxonomy (NCBI): domain Eukaryota; kingdom Metazoa; phylum Porifera; class Homoscleromorpha; order Homosclerophorida; family Plakinidae; genus Corticium; species Corticium candelabrum. The sequence goes on along the minus strand of NC_085098.1, from coordinate 6,398,914 downwards.
AAAGCTAGTCGAGTTCCACAAGAGTGGTGAACTATCATTCAAGTATGTTACAACATTCAATATGGATGAGTACGTGGGCTTGCCACGAGATCATCCAGAAAGCTACCACTCTTTCATGTTGGAAAACCTTTTCAAACACATTGATATCAACCCACAAAATGTTCACATGCTTGATGGAAATGCACCAGATTTGATTGCAGAATGCGATGCATATGAAGAAAAGATCAAAAAAGCCGGAGGAATCCATCTCTTTCTAGGAGGTGAGCAATACAATATAGTCAATTATAGATTTAGTTTTAGAGCAATCTTTAATATATATATATATATATATATATATATATATATATATATATATTTATGTCAACAGGAATTGGGCCTGATGGCCATATTGCATTTAATGAGCCAGGATCTTCCCTTTCGTCACGCACTCGAGTAAAGACATTGGCAAAAGATACTATAGAGGCCAATTCTCGTTTCTTTGGTGGTGATGTTAGCAAAGTGCCTACACAAGCATTGACAGTAGGCGTAGCAACAGTTATGGATGCTTATGAGGTAAGAGCTAGTTGCTCTAACTGAACATACTTGTTTGTGACATTAGATTATCATAATAACTTTTTGTAATCTTCTCAAATACTTTTATTAAGCTAGAGCGTAAAAGAAGGACACCACAATAAGTGGTGGACTGCTTCGCGAGAAGCTCACTCTAAACGGGCTGTATTGACTTCCGGTCTGTCTGTCGGTATGTTTGTACCTATGTTTCTATGTTTGTAACTATCTATGTTTGTTTGTAAGCGTGTGTCACGCTCGGGGAGTTTGTTGAGCCAATCAGCAATCGTTTTGGGACGCGAAACGTAGGTGACGTAATACTAGCTTGTCAGCGTGAATCACTCTCAGGAATTGGCAGAGCCAATCAGCAGACCTTTGGCACATCAACAATGGGTGACGTAACAATCCCGCGCATTATGACAGAAAAGCCGAGATGTCGTAAACCTCCATTTTACGGTCAAACTGTCGTCAAACTGAGAAGCGCAGAGTAAAGATCAGGTAATAGTTGTATGCGTTTGTTACTTTTTACAAAAGAATCGCAAAACAAATGAATTTATCGTTCTTCAAGAAGCCAAGCTAGGGTCCCATGGGAACATGCATCTAGCTCTAGGCACCGTTGCATGCGCACCACCTGTGACCAGAATGTCATCCGCGATCTTCAAGAGAGAAATATGTTCTTTGTAGGACTGATGATTGAACGTCTTGCAAGAATGATTCGTAGGAAACGTTGACGCTGCTTTCTTCTGGATCCGGTTGCTAGATGTACATGCATGTCGCTTCACAGTATTTTCTATGCAGCTAGGAGACGTACATCGATCTCTAGCTACAACGAAATAGCGGAACGAAAGATGGCGACGATTCAATAAAAGTATGATAATGATTTGATAGTCCATTGCAATAGTTAATTAATTTATTAACTTCCAGTGATACAAGAGCGCTATACATGCATAATTGAGACATAGCGTAGATAACAAGTCCGCTCCGTGCAAGAGTTGCGTAGCTGTGTGAATTCGAAGTAGTGTGAGACATTGATGCTATTTAGTTAATTATCTTTAATCACATTGATAAACCAATGTGTTTTCAAAGAATTACCGTTTACATTCTAGCAACAATTAAGGTAATGATTAATTAATGATAACGACAATAAATAAACAAAATTTAATAAAATTTACATTAATATTTACAATAAATACACACACACGGACGGACGGACGGGGACACACACACACACACACACACACACACACACACACAACGTCACTTCTGTCATTTGTGCTGAATTCGAAGTGTAGTGTGGAACATTGATAATATTTAGTTAATTATCTTTAATCACGTTGACGCATCCCTCTGTTTTTAAAGAATTATACATTCTAGCAACAAGCTAATGAATTAATAATGATAATGACAATAAATAGACATTTACAAAATTAATAAAATTTACATTAATATTCACAATAAATACACACGTGACACATGCGTGTGCGCGCGCACACACACACACACACACACACACACACACACAACAAGCACCTAGATGCAAATATATACGCTCGTAGCTGTAAAGCGACAGTGTAAACACAGCTTCATTTACTAGTTTATTTATTTATTTATTTATTTATTTGGAACTACTTGATAGGTCATGATAATGATTACTGGTGCACATAAGGCATTTGCCTTGTACAAAGCCATTGAAGAAGGTGTCAGTCACATGTGGACTGTATCCGCCTTTCAACAACATCAGCGAACTATATTTGTGTGTGATGAAGATGCTACTCTCGAATTGCGTGTGAAGACAGTCAAATATTTTAAGGGTCTCATGGATTTACACAATAAGCTATTGGAAGAAAAGGACGGAGATGATGAACCATCAAGCAAGAAGGAAGGCAAATAGACAATATATTATCTATGCCAAGACTCCAGCTGCTTTACTTATGTGTAAAATATTTAATTGAAAGAATGATGTGTTGTTATGCATATAATCATACATCTATTGTGCAGGCAATTCCTCGAGATACCAAAATGTCGCTTGAAAATATAAAAGAAATTGCTAGCTGCTAAATGTCACTATTATTGCTACCTGTTGCAATTCTACTCGTTTTTTGAATTGACCTTCCTCTGTGACCGCTGCTGCCATCATCCATTTACTTGTTCTCCAGTCTGAACTCCTGAAGTACAATTGAATAACGAGTCTAGCTGTTTCTCAAACTGTCTAAGCTACCCATGCCTACAATATGTAGATATCAAGAGTGAGTGGTCTAGACTGTAATGCGTTTGGGTGGCCTTAGATGTTTGAGTTGATGCTGTGACATTGGGCTGGATATGAAATTAGGGTAACTGTTCTTGCCACTGTTTACGTATACATGTATGCCAACAATGTTTGCTAGCATATCCAGATTTAATACAATTTTGAATCAGCTTTGTTTGCCAAACTTAACTTCAATTATTTAGGTGCACATCACTCTAGTGATTAATTATCATTACCTGGGTGAGTGTAGTTGTAGACTTGTTTGAGCTTAGTGATCATTTTCCTTTTGACCATATTCCGCATACCAAACTTGCCCATATTTTTCTACAAGAAAGACATCAATATTGCAACAGCTAGTCGTTTACTCTAGACAGTCAAGATCCCATCAAAACACCACATAGAGAATGTTCATAGGTTTTGATGACCTCTTGAGGGTACTAATTACTTTCAAAATAGGTGTTGCCATGTTGTCATAATCAGGCATTGGAGTGACACGTTTAGTTTTCGGGTGTTTGGGATTGCAAGGAGTGACAGGATGTTGATTGCCGACATCACACTGTTGAGAGTCAATAAGACCAGCTTTGGCAAGTATGTCTTCTTCAGGTAAGCAACGAGCAAACAGTTCATCTTCATCATCACACATGTCCACTTCGATAGGATCAATGTGCTGTGGTGGTATTTGTCTCACTGCCGTTTCATCACTGATTTCAATTCCATTGTTACAAAGATCCACAACGCTTGAAGCAGTTATGAACGGTTTTGTTTTCATAGAGATTTGGTCATTAAAACGAGCTGCAAAATTTTCAGTATCCGCAGAAACTACTAAGAAGTCTTCTAGGCTTTCACCAAATGGATTATGGGTGCAGGATGCTTTGTTAAGGTCACCATGAGGAATGACTTGCTTGATTGGGTGAGAGCTATCAGGAGTACTGCAATGTTGTACATCAAATAGAACTGAAGATTGCCTGTGGCTGTTTTGGCCAGCATTCTCAGGCACACTGTCACTGCTAATCCAGTCATAGTACACTTCTTCACAGTCAGAATAACTGCCATTATGACAATCCTGGTTGTCTTGAAGACTGTCCCAAGGCTTGGAGTTTGTTGCTTCTTCTAACTCTTTATCTGCGCCAGTGTTGAAATGTTTCTCTGAGTTCCTTGACACTATTGGTGTTTCTGGTACGTAGCAAGGAGTTTTGATGTCTGATAAATGAAATCGACAATCAGAAACACTCATGTCACAAACAGGAACGTCACTTAATCCTTCAATGCTACTGTGTACATCTCTGTCAGTCTGTCCTCCATGCTTATGACAAGGAAGTGGAGATGCAGAAATAAAATGGTCATCTAAAGGCAGTTCCAGAGACACAAAAGGTGACTCACAAACAGCTTGTTCCAATTGATTTTCGTTTGATGGTAGAGACTGAGGAGATGGTGAGGATGGTAACTGACCATCTCTGTCATTGGCTCTACCGCCAGGCTCTAAAATTTGTAGAGATGGAGAGGCATCAAGTAGTTCATTAGGTAGCTCTTCAGGTTCATGATGTTCATTTGTCACGTCTGCTACAAATTGCAAAGAACAAGAGTGATGAAACTTGTCCTTTTTAATTGAGGAAGCTTTGGCAATCTGTTCTGATGTCTGAACCTCTCTGTTAGTGTCATTAAGCTGGTGTGATGTAGTCGTTGTTCGAAAAGCATTATGCAGAGGTGATAACATTGAGAATGAATTCCTCATGACATACATATCTTGAAGCCCTGGCAACTGGAATCTAAAGCAGGTGAATTAAGACACAGACATGGTCATATAAGAATCTGATTATCTTGTCACACAACTAGACATACAGACAACACATGCACGATATATGCTCAGCGGAAAAATTGAATAAGTGTGTTCAAATTTATCATTGGCATGCGATATAGCACATTAGAGACCTGTTAGCTAGCCAGTAGATTTCTTCAGAATTGTCTTGTTGCCATGTACAGCTGCCAGTGTAGATGTAATGCATCATTGCCATGACGGCATCTTTACTAAAATTATCCAAACATACAGTGGCTCGTCTTCGTACAGCTAGTCTATCAATCTGTCCGCTGCTGAAGTTGGCATCACCATCATTATGATCACCAAAGATCTAACCAAAAAACATGTTCACGCCTGCCTTAGAAGGTAGCCTTGCTCCCAGGCATTATTCATGTTGCTTCAAAACAAAGTGCTGCCATTCTTCCCTTCAATTGAGAAGCCAAAATGAAGCCCAAGGCAAGCACATGTTTTAGAAAAGCATGCATAGAAACTGCCTGGAAACAAAGTACCGTCTCTTCTACTAGGATTGAAGTAACAAGTATAATTTAACAGCATGTGAATCACAACAGTACTGTACTGTACAAATACTTACTAAGACAATCAACTTTTTACACAGTTTATGACAATTTGATAATATGAGTTAACCTTAGCAAACACGGGTGATCTTGCAGCAAGAAAGACTTGGTGAGCATAAATGTGGCAATTGTCTCTTGCAATAAGCGTGACGTCACTGAGAACGGAAGAATTAATCAGTAAACTAAAGTGCTGCAATACTTCTTCATACGAATATTTGTCCTAGTCAACAACAGCAAATAACATGTAGACACATCAACCATCTAAACAACCAGCTCTATTGCCTCGGCAGCTGAGAATATGACAATATTCCCAAATCCTCCTGGTCCAGTCAGTCATCAAAGTCTTCTGTCTGTTAGTTCTCCATCTGTCCATCTGTCAGTCTTTCTGTTACATTCAGCTTAAAACCATGCGACTAGACTCAACTATATTATGATTAAATATTAGAATACAATGATTACAAGACAATAGTTGGTTACTGAAGTTTGTGTTTCCTTTTCCATGACGACTTGAGTTTTACAATCATTCTGTTCATGTGGGGGAGATAATTCTATGACAAATCCTTGACTCTGTTTGTAGCCTGGTGGTTCAGGCTCTGCACCTTTATCATTACCATCGTCCTTTGTCTGGTGTTGCGTGACTGGCAAATTTCCATAATTTCCACAACTTAAACACTCTTTGATTGCATGTTCAAATAAACAACAAAAACATTATAGTCAAAGACAGGTACATACCCATCCAGACACACCTACCAAACTGTGTTCTGACATGATTAGGGATCTCAATCAGTCCATCTACATAATATTGTTCCACTGTTGATTCTGAAAGTCGACATGATGTCAGTGACCAAAAGTTTTTGCAAGACTACACAAACAATAACAATTAATAATTTATGTGTCAGCCAAAAGTCAGCTAATTTGATTGTTGGTTTTTCAATGGGTATAAACCTGTGTGTGTGTGTGTGTGTGTGTGTGTGTGCGCACACGCGCGTGCGTGCAGTCAAGTGTCAGTCCTAGCTGGCAGTGCACTATGCAGATAGAAATGTAAAACGTGCCTTGTTGTTGCAGCCAACTGCAATAGGCTGTTCGTATGTGTTGGCATTAGGACAAAGATCAGACAATTCCACTCTAAGTAATTCTTCTCCACATTGGTCACTCGTCTCCGAGTAAGAAACAGTACTTTCTCTTAGTTCAGTTCCACCTTGATTTTCTTGCACGCAATTCACTACGGCCATCTGTTTTGAAATTGTGCTGACAGCATACGCTGGTGTTGGATTTATCTCCTGACTTTCATCAAACTACAGAAAATCATCCATTAGTTAAAACAACTGTTGCAAGCTACTCTACAAGAGCCTATAATTGCTGTATTTACTTCTGGAATGAGTATTTGTCCTGCTTTTGCTGATATTATATCATCTACTTGTTCCTTGCTGCGTAGCAACAATGATGGTATTTGCTCAACATTTCTAAGGCTAGAAAAACAATGAATAACAGTCAGCACAACTATTACAAAATGCTAAGCAGATATTCACATACAGTATAATTGCAACATCTTGTTAATTAAGTAATGCATGAAAACACAGTAGCACATATCAGGATGACATTGCAAGTACTACTTCCACTATCAAATGGCCAGATCGACTGTCAAAAAGTTGTGTTTCCATTATGACAGTATGTAAACATGCAGTCATTTTGTTTTTCTAATATTTACTCAACATGATAAGACTGGACAAACACCTGTGCTGCACATAATCGTATTTCTTCCAAACTACAAATAAGATCACCTTGTTCGAGTCTGTTTCTTTGGTTTTAGTTTTCCATCTTGATTCCCTTCAGACAGTGAAACAGACAATGCCATGGCCAAAAGTAGATCGTCATCCATTCCTCTAACACAGTGACAGCCCATAAACTAAAACCATCAAAAAACCATAAATATTCTACCGTTTTGGTTGCAGTTTTTGCGTCTTATTTTTCTCAGTGCATGGCCTTGCCTTCTTGCATCCTCTTTCTTGTGGCAAAATTGCCTCTTTCTTCCAGCACTCTTTCACATCATTGATGATTTTCACCAATTCCGATGGGGGAACAGAATGTCTTGAACCACATACCTTAAGATGGCTGGCTATATGCTAACAAATTCACAAACTAACAAATTAGTCTGGCATGACTTGAAACATGCAATTAGCACATGCAATATTATTAGCTTCGATCATCTAGCTTCACTAATCTCACCCTCTCTTGCCTGAATAGGTGTCCACATAGAGGGCAAATAACTTGTTCTCGTTTTCTGTTCTCTTTTTGCTGCCCCAGATCACTCTGATCGCAGCAACGATTGATGTGCTGTTGTCTCCTCACACAATTAAACTTGGAGAGATCTTTTCCACACAGATCACAGATAAATGTATTGCCTGCTGTCACATCGCTCCTAGTTTGTAGTAAACCCTCAGATTCATCAATGGCGGAAAGTTCACTGTTGCCATTGTCACCATGCGCTTTCAGGAAATTTTCTGCAGGTGACATTGAAAAATGTGTGAGGTGCGTAAAAGCAACAATGTCTTTGCTGTCTGCAACAATCTCTTTGGCATCATCATTTGTTGTCTTTTCAGAGTTAGTTGTGCATTCCAAACAAGAAACAGTTGCCTCCTGTTCTTTCTTTATTTCCTTCTTGTCCTTCGGCAGCCTCAAGCAAACAACACGTCGTGGTTTTTTTGGTTTGCTGGTAACTCTAAAGTCTTCCTCCAATATGTCTTGTAGTGGTCTTCTTGACGATATCTGCTCTTGCAAGTTTCCTTCTTTCCTAGACCGTTTCAACTTTTCCATAGCTAAATGAGCTGATTGACAAAGTAAAACGTCCCTATCAGTTGTCCTGAATGCTGACTTCTGTTCGCGTAATAATTTCAAATTGTTCCCGCTCGATGAACACCCGTATGTTTACCTACCTTGCATTCCAGACTGCAGTTCGTTGTTGCAACCAGATGTAAATTTTTTAGCTAGAGGAGATGCCAAAGCGTTTTAATTAATCAAGAAATCGCAAATTTCTTTTTAAAGTAATTAATTTAAAGCAGATCTTGCCACTAAAATGACAAGAATATGAGTTGTATCGAAACTACGTACTAGCTAGACATAGAGTCGCTTCTCAAATGTTTGTATTAAGTCTGTATGGAAGAAAAGTTATAAAACGAAATATTCTTTCACTTTGGATATCAAAAGTGTGTCACTAGACGTCGAATTTTGTAGAGCAGCGTCTAGCAATTGTTCTGTTCCGGTGTCATTGTGCCGAGATTGTTTGCGCATGCGCAAAATAAAAACGTCAGCTTCATACAAGCGCAATACAACACACACACACACACACACACACACACACACACACACACACACACACACACACACACACACACACACACACACACACACACACACACAACACACACACACACCACACACACACACACACACACACCACACACACACACACACACACACACACACACACACACACACACACACACACCACACACACACACACACACACACACCACACACACACACACACACACACACGCACGCACACACACACCACACACGCACGCACACACACACACACCACCACCACCACCACACACACACACACACACACACCACCACCACCACACACACACACACACACACACACACACACACACACACACCACACACACGCGCGCACACACACACACACACACACACACACACAGCACGCCGGATGTAGATTACGCTCGCAATAGTTGCTGAGCATGCGCACGGTGACAATTGATCAGCTGGAGCTGTGAAGCCTGAGCATTGTACAGTAGTGGTGTATGGCTAAATCAATGGTGCCTTAACCTAAGAACTGAATACTCACCCCTGTAATTAAAGCAATAATTGCGAGCTACGGTATTTGACCGGAAACGTCAGGACATGCCACGCCCACACGTCTGCAACACGTCATTGTTTAGACAGCGATCTCGTGATTTGCTAATTATCTAGTTGTTGCACACTTCGTGCCAACTAAACATGGCGAGCCCTCATTCAGAATCTTTCTACTGCATTCCAACGGCAAGTCTGAATACGACTGAACGTTATTGGTATGCTGCAGTCAGTCTCGTGTCTGCCAGTCTCAGCTTGTTTGGAAGTATGTACATGCTGCGTACGTTTTACAAGTATTTGAAAGTGCGTACAGGAAGTGGTAGACACCGTTTGTCGCCAAATCCTGATATTCTATTCTACTTGGCGCTGGCTGATTTTATTGCTTGTGTGGGTGTCATTTCTCGATCTGTAGCTCTAGTGGTTATCAAGCATCCCAAAAACCGCTCTGAACCTGAACATGGTAATGGCAGTAGCACTGGTTTTTGCAGCGCCTCACACCCATCTAGTTGTATACCGTACTCAAAGTACTACCTCTACTATGGAGTTCCGATTGAAGCTATTCTGCGATTTGGATACATTGCAACATTTATGTGGACCTTGTTCTATGCAGTTGACAGTTTGCTCAAACTCAAAAAGAAAGGCATCAGCTCGACAGTTTACCACGCCATCACGTGGACTTTGAGTGGACTGTTGGCTGGAAGCAATATTATGGTTGTGCTTGTGAAAGTTGGAGTGCCCTGTGCTGGAGAAGACCGATTGATTGGGTCATACTTCCTTATGTATTCGCCACTTTTAGTGGTTATGGTTGTCAACCCTTTCTTGTACATGTGGACAACAGGTGCCCTCAAAAGGAAACTGCTGAGAACAGGCAGGTATTCCACAGAAGAGAGACAGAAGGTGAAGGCAGCAAAATGTATGTTTATTGTCTACGTTATCATCTTTTACATTTGTTGGCTCCCAAGCATCGCTAATCTCATTGCTGCTTTAATCACTCACTTTGCAAAAGCATCTAGAGTGCCGCTTCCCATATGGATCGCCAATGGAATATGTAATCCCCTTCAGGGTTTTTTAAACAGCTTGTCATATGGCCACATTGTTCAAAGAGCAGAAAGAAAGATACAACAGCAGAAATCTGCCTCAAATTTAAGAAATGACAGGTCATCAGCTGCATTGAAAACTGAAGATGACTTCAACTCCGAAACCTACTTCTCAGAATCTCTGGACAGGAGTTCATTGGAGGCAACTGAGACAAAAGAACAGAAATCTCGAGAAAGGCAACCTCTTCTGCAACAGCAGCAGCAGCAGCAGCAGCAGCAGCAGCAGCAGCAGCAGCAGCAGCAGCAACAGCAGCAGCAGCAGCAGCAGCAGCAGCAGCAGCAGCAGCAGCAGCAGCAGCAACAGCAGCAGCAGCAACAGCAGAGTCTTTGAATTTTCGAAGCTGCATTCACTGCACATATGTGGATGTACTTGTACCTAGGGCATTGTGACTGTTCATAGGCTTGCAACTGGCTATTATAGATTTTATGATGTATGCTAGCTACATGTAGTAATATGTCGTGTTTATGTGCACTCACTTGGTAAAACACTGAAATTAAAAGCAAGCTACTTAGAAGCTGCTACATTTTATTACAGATTTGTGTAGTTCTTAGTATAAATTTGTGCTGCAATCATGAATGGTTTGTATGCAACAAGTGTCTCAAACTAGTACGTTGAAGTCCAAATTGATTAAAAGTAGTGTAACAAACACCTATTATAGTTTGCCAGACTTGCATGGACGCGCGCAGTGGTCACGTGAATTTTGGCTGTAGCCAGAGGGATATAGAGTGATATAAATAACCCTAATTACCAATACAGTTTTGTAATTGACAGTTTCAATTTCCGGGAAGAACAATCTGCCGACGTCCCTGTCACTGTTGATCTCGTGGTAATGTGCTAATTAACGATTGTCAACTGCGCGCCAACATGGCGAGTCCTCATTCAGAATCGTTCTACTGCATTCCAACGACAAGTCTGAGCACGGCTGATCGTCATTGGTACAGTGCGGTCAGTCTAGTGTCTGCCAGTCTTAGCTTGTCTGGAAGTATGTACATGTTGTGTACATTCTTTAAACATTTGAAACAGCAAACAGGAAAAGCTAGATCCCAATTCTCTGATACTCTATTCTACTTGGCGCTGGCTGATCTTATTGCTTGTGTGGGTGTTATCTGTCGATCTGTAGCTCTCCTGATTATCAGCCATCCAAAAAACTACCCTGAACAAGGCAACAACACTAACACAACATCCTGCAGCGGCTCACACCCATCTCATTGTACACCGTCCTCACAGCACTACCTCTACTATGGAGTTCTGATTGAATTTATTCTGCGTTTTGGATACATTGCGACGTTTATATGGACTTTGTTATATCCTGTTGACACTTTGCTCAAACTCAAAAAACAGAAAGACGTGAACTTAATAGTTTACCATGCCATCACCTGGACTTTAAGTGCAGCTTTGGCTGGAAGCAATGTTGTGGTTGTGTTTGTGAAAGTTGGAGTACCCTGTGCTGGAGAAAACCGATTGATTTGGTCATACTTCCTCATGTACATGCCACTAGTAGTGGTTATGGTCACCAATCCCTTCCTGTACAGACACACAACAAGAGCCTACAGGGAGGAACTCCACAAAACAGGCAAGTACTCCACAGAAGAGAGACAGAAGGTGAACAAAGCAAAACGCAATTTCATGCTCTATACTGTTGTCTTTTACGTTTGTTGGCTCCCAAGTGTGGTCAATCTCATTGCTGCTTTAATCACCCACTTCACAGGAGTAGTTAGAGTGCCCTTTCCCATATGGATTATCAATGGAATATGTAATCCTCTTCAAGGTTTTCTGAACAGTCTGTCATACGGCAAAATGGTTCCAAGAGCTTCAAGGAATGGCCAATCATCGCCTGCATTGGAAATTGAAGGTGAGACTGCCTCTGGCTCTGAAATTTAAACTTAATTTAAATTAAATTTCGTTCGCAGATTCTTTGAACATGACTGAAAGAGAGGCAGCTGAGATAAAAGAACAGAAACCTCGTGAAAAGCATCCTCTTCTCCAGCAGCAGAAACTTTGAGTTTTTAAGCTTGAACCACACATGCAGCTATGGTATTGTGACTTTTCATAGGCTTGCAGCTGGCTGTTGTGCATTTTGTGATGTTTATGCTAATAATATTTAGAATTTCATGCATGTATATCCACTTGATAAAATGCATTGACACTGAAAGCAAGCTGCTATTTGATCCATAAACGACAGCAGCTATTGCAGTGACAAAATATCCCTCTATAAATATCTAATAATTAACGCTATTAGTAGTCAAATTGATCAGGAAACAACAAGTACGATTGTAGTTTGTAAGTACACCTTTTACTATGCATGCATGCAGTTACCCTATGAGATCAGCATGATGAGCAGATGATCACTTGAGCATCAGTTGCTTGCTCAGACAGGTTCTCACTACAGTTGCCATGAACAAGACCAACAAAATGGCTGCTGTCATCATTGGACATTCTATTAGCAACCAAATCAGCGTAAGGTTTTTGTCTTTTGTCAATGGTATTCCCGACAGACACAACGTAATGAGATGTTTTCTTTTTTTCTGATGCTTGAGCAAGCACGTGACAATCAAGAGAATTAGCAAAGAAAAACTCTTGTACAGCCTCATAGCAAGCAGAAAGCTCTTGACCAGACATCTATTGTTACACCTAGTTTAAATTCATTGCTCATTTTAACAGTACAGGTTTAAATTGACTTGCCTGAGATACAAGCTGTAAAAACATCCCCACACCCAACCAGTCGACACTAGCAACATGTTTCAGCTCAGACATGACCAGTGCCAATGCTAGTGTAGATGACTGCAATAACAAATGATTGCTAATTTATAATATGTTAACAAACTTTCATGGCATGAATTCACATTATAACAGACGAAACATACCTTGTATATCATCAAATCACTGTTTTGTAAGCAGTAGCTGAGCTGTCTAATAACTAAGTTTAAATGTTGACTCGTAGACACTCCAGTAGTATGAAGATAACCGTGATGAAAAGCAAGAGCATGGTACTGCAACACAGAGAAAAGTAAAAATTGACACACACACCGATTTCAAAGCAAATTTTAGAATAATGATGTACTGTGCGAATGAAATGAAGAGGAGTGACTGCATTTAGCTCAAAGTTGAGCTTGAGCAGAATGATCTTCTCCATCCGAATAAGATCACAAGGCTTTGCCTTACATCCACTTATCTTGACAACACTACTAGCTTTAGGTGGTGGCTAAAATAAACAAATGTTGAAACAATCTCTGGCAAAAACTATTGAATGTCCAAAGCCTACATTTTCCTCGTTCACAACCTTTGCTGCAATAAAATAGCAGCTAGCAGCTACACATTTCATGTACTTTGGTTGAACCTGTAAATTAGTACTTCATTATAATGGCATTGCAATACAAGCAGCACATCACCATACATATACATACATAGATAGGAACATATAGGAGCAAGCAGCTGGCAGGCATGCAGACAAATAGCAAACATCAAATATGCAGACGAACAAAGTAAGATAACTTGTAATGGATTTCAATAACAGAACAACTAAATCCTTTCTGCACCTTGACGACTGACAAAAAGCGATCAAGGTAGTTCACTGCCAGCACAAGTGAGTGTGGTGTAGTTTGAAATTTGTTGACCATCCACGTCGCTGTTTCATTCCTTAATGAACGTACGTTCGAATCATGCAACTTGTACGAGATTACCTACAATTGATGATAACAACAGTTAATCAAATTTAAGTAATGCTAATATAAAAATCAAACAAGCAGTCACTTTCAAATCAATTTAAAAAATTTTCAAAAATATTAAAATTTTCTAAATTATGATAGTTTGATCTATGACATCCAGAGCCTTCCACAAAGCTGTTTAAATAGACGGTAAACAAGCCCGAGAGGCTCAGGTCAATGCAACATTGACAAAGTGACATGTCTATTGAGTGTTGAACAAGGCAACTGTAGCATATGTATCATGTATAATATAGACTCGTTATTGATACAAAAATTGTCAATACTAACATTTTATTATTTGAAATGTTTTCAATATCGCTCAACACTAAGTCCAGCAAAGCTAGTAATACAGGCAGTTACATGCAGCTTTTTCATGGCAGTTGCTGCACTGACAACTAACAGAAACCTAAGTTTTCTTAATTAATAAATGATAAAGCAAAAGACAACATTCGGTTGCAAAATACAAGAAATCGATTTCTATAAAATGAGACTTCTGACTAAATTATTGCCAAAGTATATTTTACTAGATAGTAACTAATAAACTATCCCCTTTAATTATTTATTAGTCAAGCTAAGTAGGCAATAGGCTGCGTATGAAGCCAACTAAACGTTAGAAAGTGAAGGTAGAATTGTTGTTGTTGATCAATGAATGGAGTCTGAAAACTCACCGTTCTTTCACGGATGTGTTGCTCTTCCGACTTCAACAAAGCTTCCAGAGTGTTGTACAGTTGCTTCAAATGTTTCGTCATCGCAAAAAGCAAACAATTGAATGACAACGAGGTTAGCAGCTGTAAGCAAATTATTGAACCTCCCGCCAATGATGTTATACGGGATTTAGACCAAGCACGTGACTCACAGATACGTAGGGTACGGGTATTAGAGTACAATGTAAAAATTGACAGTCCACGTAGACTTCCAATAGCTGCAGCTTTTTGCAACAGTACAGTAGCTGATCTATTTAATATCATAATAAAATGACTATAGGTATCACACATTTCAGTCTATCTATCAATATATCTAATTCTAAACAATAATTGTTATGCTGATATAGAACTTGGACTGTTCCCTGAACAAGTTTCTTGAATTTCTTTCTCTCTAAGTATAAAGTAGAAACAAATATCACTATCAATAGACATATTAAAAGAAAATAATCACAACAATCCTAATCAAATCTCGAGCGCTCAGAATGATAGAAGATGAATTCAATTCAACCGACATCATTAATTAATTCATGACGCTTTGACTGTATTCAGATTAGCCATTAGAATACAAGTAAACTATGACGTGTATAGTCCAGCTACATTAATTAATTGAAAGAGCAATACATCCGTAATGTTAGTCTCAAGAAAGCAAAATGGAATATAATATTTTGTTTTGCAGAAGACAGAAGTCTGCCACACTGTCATTAGCATGACAGACCCAAATGGACTGGCTGCTTGACTTAACTGATTTTATTTTCACTCAACTCTTGTTTCAGAAATAACAAAATCTTCGACAATATGTGATAGCGAAAAGAAACAAGACACACTGACAAAAAGCAATAGCGAGATTCAACTAGTAAATGCCCTGTCCTCTACCCATTTTCATTTCAAGACGTTTCTCTTTAGTATAAAATTAAAATCGTTAAACACAACAATAACAAGCAACAAACAAATTTAACAAATACTCTGGAAACACACTGTTGGATGCTAGTCTCACATTGCTTCTTGCCTACTAGTTGCAGATACCATCCATGATCGTACAAATGGAACCAGGAAACCACCGAGCAAGATTTGTGTGGGATGGTAAACAAGAAGTGGGATGGATATAAGCGACAAATGTGAATAACCACTGTACATAATCTTCAACATTGGAATCCCTACCAGAGACAGTTGGATACAACTGATCGATACAGACACATTCAAAACCTCACCTAGTGTAAGTGACTTGTGAGTTGAACAGAATACGATGGCCACAACATCAGATGGTCTAAAGCCTTTAAAAACTCTAAATATACATGTATTATTAAAAGAGTGAAGTGCTATTCCGATACAAAAACATACAATTCTCATGAACTGTTGAGATGTTATGCTATCTAACATTATTAGCAGTCATAGGACACTTGCACTCAAGTTTCCAGTCCTAGTCTGTGCTAAAAGTATTGAAGCACGTCTCCATATTACATGCACACACACACACACACACACACACACACACACACACACACACACACACACACACACATATTGTGCATACTTTGTATGTGCTATTCCTTTTAAGACACTCCTATCTTTTTAATTAAATGCAAAGCATTATAAGTCAGTTAAAATTTTGATTGAATTTAATAAAAAAAATACCTCCAAAAACAAGAAAATGCAGTACATTTCATGTAAAATATTTCAATCAAACTGTCAGTAGCACTTTGTTTGTCAAATAGAGGTCATGACTCTCACTATAAAGCATAAAACTAGACCTCCACATTCCATTAATTAATGAGGAACAATTTACCGACTCATACTTTAAACTTATTACACTTGTCATGCACCATTACCTTGTAGACAGCATAAACGACAATGTCAGAAATGACAGCTGACACAGTAGCACTAAATAAAAAACACTTGTTACTAGGCCTTGGAGTTTGATCACATATACACTTACACTTACCAACAATTATAATCACTGCCATGTCCGTGGACTCGATATCCAATGACGCACCTATGTATACACATACAGATATGCTAGAATTTCATAATGTGTACAAACACAGAACGTAATACTTGCAAATGTGTCACAGAATGTAGTGTAGATGATCACCAAAAGTATCAGCCTGTTAAAGCCACAGATGCATACAGTAGTTAAAATACTTCAACCTCTTACAACATAAACGTTTCATCAAAACAAAGAACACCCATTCGTTTGTCATGCCCAACGTCTATAGCACTAATTACACTTACTTCCCTAATGCACCAAAAGGTAAGTTTGCTTTATCCAACCACTCCCTGACAAAGGAACGAATTACCTACAATAAACAGAGTAGTAGTCATGATACCTTTTGCATTACGTGATCCAACCGAATAACCTACTGAGACAAACCTGTCCAATTAGTACTGGAGCTACTACAGTCATAAATAGTGTTGTAAACACGGACTGGACTGGGACAGCACCAGACGCTCCAACCTGTTGAAACGAAAGATTACGTACTGGCAACATTCTGACTTTCAAGTAGTAATCGTACAAGCAAATTCACAATATTTCACTGACAATCACATAATTGTCTGAGAGAAAGCAGAAAAAGCAAGCAGTCAAGCATATACAACGTAGTGAACGATGTAATAGAAAATACAAGTCAACCAAGTGAAGTAAATCTTACCAGAAAAAGAAGCAAAAGTGGAGTTACAAATATACCCTACACAAAACAAAATAAAAGTCCAAGACCACTGGTCTAGTAAAGTACTTACCAAAAAGCTTCCAAACGCAGAATTAAATATCGCAGCTGCCTAAAGGGCAGTGAAACTAAGAAAGCATTGAAGTAAAGACAGTCATTGTTTAATTCTCACCTCATTTCCTCCAACAGCTTTTGTCAATATGACAGCTGATGAAACAGGTGGGGGCATGCAGCTAACAACCAGTAGCCTGCACACCACAAAATTCGTGTTACGAGACAAATTCGTTGCAGACGACTGAGGGACATTGACTGACCCCTTTTGTAGCCAGATATTCAATGAAGAATAGGAAAGCAACCAAACGAGAAAGAAAATTGCAAAAGGAATAAATACGAGTGTAAAGATCTGGATAAAAGCATGTAGTCGTATTGAAAATAAAGCCTTTTTTAGATCCTGCAACATCGTAAACAGACAAAGACCTGAGATGCTCAAACTGAAGTGTCATAGAGAAGTGCTGCATAGTGTACTAATCAAGGAATCCACTTGTATTTGTATCAAAACCAATCCAATCAGCATGCCTGTAAATATCTCAGTTCTATAGTCACATGAGATCTGACTATTTGACCAACAAAGCTAAGTACTATGGTAGCTTTAGTTAATTAATGTTATAAGCGTGTACACACACACACACACACACACACACACACACACACACACACACACACACACAAACAAACAAACACACACACACACACACACACACACACAAACAAACAAACACACACACACACACACACACACACACACACACACACACACACACACACCAAGCAATAAATCATACAAATTAGCATTCTCACATCCGTTCTTAGTGACAGTCCACTGTTAAGAAAGATGACTGATACAGCAATATATTTTATAGTGATTTCTGGTTTCAACAGTCCTGCCATTCAGACAAAATGGTTGAAGATCAAGGCTACATATCTATTGCACTCTACCTCCTTTCTTCCCCACTTCAGGTTGGACTTTTGCTGCTAGTATTGAAACAACGAGTCCTATTAGAAACCACTGGCCCAAAATTCTAGCCCAAAGTGACATCCTTCCCTATTGATTCAAACGACCCACGTGTCCAATTACCCGGATAATCAGCTTGCACTCTCTTACTACGTCGGGAATCCATCGATTGTAAGGCAATCCGTTCATAATATGGGCGAGGAGCAGTTGACTCTTACTGGCACACTGAAAGGGCACAATGGTTGGGTGACTCAGATAGCCACGACACCTCAGGTTCCCGATATGATTCTTTCCTCGTCTCGTGACAAGACCATCATCATGTGGAAGCTGGATCATCACGAGGGACACTACGGAACAGCTCAGAAAGCCCTTCACGGTCACAACCACTTTGTCTCGGATCTCGTCATCTCGTCCGACGGACAGTTCGCGTTGAGCAGCTCATGGGACAGCACACTGCGCCTTTGGGACCTCAATGCCGGTCACACGACGCGCAGGTTCATTGGCCACACGAAGGACGTGATGAGCGTTGCGTTTTCTGCCGACAACCGACAGATCGTGTCTGGATCGCGAGATCGAACCATCAAACTGTGGAACACTCTCGGACAGAACAAATTTACGATCACTGTGAGTCTGTTGTTGCAAATTCGAGTAACTATCTGTAGTCTGACGAAATTATTGATGATATGTTCATATCTATTGATATTCTATGGACACCACACGATCTCCATGCAATATGAAGGTGTCGTCTTCTGCCAGAAACATTTAATTGAGACATCGATTTTTGCTGATCGATTCGTGCTTAGGTTTGTGAGAGTTTTTTTACCAAAAGGTGCATAGGAGCTTTGTCAAATGTGGTATACCCATTTGCTCATTGGGTAATGCAGAAAGGGCATGACGCCAATTTCTACTGGGAAAGTTGAAACGAATTTCGGAAAATTTTTTTACTCTTTGTATCTGCTTGCATGTCGAATATCTGCCACATTGTATCTGTATTTTCTGTGCATTTGTGGCAAGTGTTTGAGATGATGATTTTTGATGGGAATGCCGAAAAGAATGTTGTGTCATATGTGGCAGTGATCATACCTTCTAATGTGCTGTTAGTGTAGAATGGCATATATGCTATGGGGTGTGTGATGTGGTGAGTGTCCTCTATTTCGTAAAATTTACATTATGTAAATTATCGACGCTTATGGACTGTCTAACAGTCTACAGTAAAAGTATCGAAGGAACGTTGTGTTGATACTGTGAAAACGTACTGGAACAATGTTGCTTTTGCAGGACGAAGGTCACAGTGAATGGGTCTCGTGTGTTCGGTTTTCTCCAAACCAACAAAATCCTATCATCGTGTCATGTGGCTGGGACAAGTTAGTCAAAGTAAAGATCATTCCTTTTCATGCCAATTTAGTATGAACTCACTCTGTATTGCTCGTGCAGGTCTGGAATTTGACTAACTGCAAACTGAAGACTAACCATTTTGGTCACACGGGCTATCTCAATGCTGTCGCTGTTTCTCCCGATGGTTCTTTGTGTGCGTCTGGAGGGAAAATCGGTATGGCCATGCTGTGGGATCTCAACGAGGGCAAACATTTATACACACTAGAGGGTGGAGACGAGATAAATGCTCTGACCTTCAGTCCAAATCGATACTGGTTATGTGCAGCCACGGGTGGAAGCATCAAGATATGGGATTTAGAAGGCAAAATGATTGTTGATGAATTACGGCAAGAGGTGATTGGTTCGGGTTCGAGGCACGCTGCACGTTGTCTCAGCTTAGCTTGGTCTGCTGATGGACAGACTCTGTTTGCTGGTTATTCAGACAATGTTATTCGCGTATGGCAAATTTCACATAGTTCGTAAACGATCGCTGCTTTGTAGCTCTTGACGTGGTTGTGCTTGTTGTTGAGAACAGAAGAGGTGTGTTACTGGTTGTCAATAACAGTACAGTAATGATCAAGCCAAGAAAGAGATTAAATTAATTAATTATTAGTTAATTAATTAAAGCTTTACATAGACTCCACGACTTTGCAGGCAATTTAAGTGGGCTAATCAAACAATTTAGTACACAACATTTGAAAATCTTGGAAGTCTGTGAACACTCAATGCAAACTCGCCGAGCGCGAGCATCCGGGTACCTATCATGATTTGAAGCATGTCTCAGTCTGGACTTGAACAGTACCTTGATCGTCTAAGGAAAGCGAGATCGGACAACGAAATATTTGCGTGCCTACTCGTCGTAAGACACATTTTCGAGATGATCTAGAATAAAGAGAGAGTTCAGTGTCTACAATTTCATTTGTCGTTCAGATTACTCGCCTCGTTCAAGCAAATCAAGTCGACGGAGAAACAAGACGAAGGATATTTGATGCTGTTGGATTCGACTTTTTGAACAGACTTATAGCTACGAGTAGGCTTTTCTCTATCGAATTTTGAGTAAATAGATTGATAACTTAGTTATATCTATCTGGACACTCAATATTATAATGTGAATTCGACTTTGGTTGAGCATCTGCACGGAACATACAGAGAATATGGATTACAGAAATGTAATTTACGGTGAAGAATTTATTCAGGGCCGAATTGAAATATGGAGATTCTAGAACAATTGGTTACTACTGTAGAATTACACTAACAACATGTTCTATTTGTATTGTAATTTCAAACTGACATTTTTGGTGAAGGTGTAGTGCCAGAGGGATGTTCTGAACATATTTTTTCATCACTGGCTCTCACGTTATTGGCGTGTTTTGCTACTGACAAGGAGCTGGTGTGGTTAAATTACTTTATAAGTTAGAGATTTAAATAAGGAGTCTAACAGCTTGTTGTGTTGTTATTTGTAGGCTGCCGATCCTCAAATGTTAACGAAAATACCATTTTTCTGTGAAGTTATTGGCTCTGGTGTGGGGTAAGGGTTAGTGAAGTGTATGGACATATATTGAGACAGAGAGATTCATAATTGTCAGTTGTTCAGTTAGGCACAGAGGAGGATGGCATAGATAACAGTAGGTCAGGCAGACAATTATTTTAAGTGGATATCCAAAGAATAATTGTACACCTATTTGCAAGTGGGTTCAACTGATGACTTTACTGACAGCTGCCTGACAAGATTCGGCTTGTCTGTCATGAGACTGTGCAGAAGTTATGAAGAGATGATGTGTCATATCAATATTATTAATAACATGAAATATCTTTTCTAGTTCAAGTAAAGGTGAAGTGCTTTCAATGGCTGCTGATGCTCTGCACTGTTTGACAGCCATATCGCTTATACCTGTTGTGAGACAGCAGCTGATTAACAGAGCCACTGCTGCTGTTCTAGTTCAACAAGCAGTCATTGGTTAGAAATCTAATTGAAGAGATGTCATGTTTTCTAATTCATTTGTTTCTTAGGGTGTGATGCAGCAAGTGATATTATTCTTCGATTGGCTTGTAGTGAGAGGAAAATGTTATACTCTGGCTGTTCTGACCAAGTGGCTTGGTTTGTGCAACATTTGTCAAGACTATTTAAAACAGACCAGGTACATGCACTTATAAAGTGCTTGAGTAGATAACGATAATCTGTTTTGCAAGTTTCAATATGTTATTTGAAGGGTTTGACAAAGTTTGCAGTGTGCAAGAAATTGATTGTTCTTATCTCACCAGAGATTCAGGTTATTAGAATAACATTGATGTGAACATGCATAGTGTGTTAGCAGTCATTCACTGTTTAGTTTGCTTGTTTGTTAGCTTACTTGTCTATACTTGTCTTGTCTATTGTATGTCTGATTGCTTATCATTGGTTATTAACATGTTTGTTTACTTGTCTGCACAATTTAATAATAATAATAATAATAATAATAATAATAGTCATTTTGGGATTCCAGTGGAGTGCAGATGGTACCAGCATCTTCCTGATAGGCTTGTGGAGACGGATGACATTACTATGATGTGGGATACCACCATCCCCACTGCCAAGAAGATCAAAGCCAATCGTCCAGACATCTGTCTCAGAAATAAGAAGACAAACACATGTCTTCTTATTGATATCAGCTGTCCTGCTGATGGCAACATTGGCAAGAAACATGCTGAGAAGTTGGCGAAGTACAGCGACTTGCGAGTGGAGATAAGCCGCATGTGTCATTGTCGAACACTGGTGGTTCCGGTGGTCTTGGGAGCTTTGGGCACAGTGCACGCAGGTATTGCACGGTGGCTGGACATTATTCCAGGTCATCACAACCTGCAGCACTTACAGAAAACAGTGCTTCTGGGATCTACTCGGATCCTTTGTAAAGTCATGTCTTCTTTCTAGACAGCCCTGATGGTCTAAGTACTTCTGAAGAAGGGCTTGCTTCCGGTACTTGTAATAGACTTTACAAACCAGACTGATCTGGTTGAGCACGACAATAACAAGCAAACTCCATGGTTTGGGGGTTCAAACCCCAGTGACAACAGTAAATTATGAAACTTGTCTGTCTTTCTCTCTCGTGTTTCTCTAGCTTTATCCATGAGACTATGACTCGTTTCAGTCGTTGGGGAGTTTCCCGTTGACGATGACGTTTAGTGCTTTCCTGGTGGTCATTTATATTCACTAAGCGTGCTGTCCCGATGTTTGCGGTCACCTGTTATGCCTGCAATCTATATTGAATTGGCTAGTCATTGATCGCCGTGTGGACTACACAGAAACATGTACCCCGCTGGGCTCACCTGCCGGGTTGGTGGGCGCCCAGATGGGGGTAAAGACCCCACTTGCCCATTATGGAGAGGCATAGCGACACATAATCATATAAGTACACTCCTAACTAAAGGTTGATAAAATACCAATTAAGGTTTACAGTTGTAATGACACATTGTCAGCATTCTCATTGTCAACATGCAGCGTGTTCATGTTGACTTTTTTCTGCGGTAGTGCAATGTTGAACTTGTATGTCTGTTACTTGTAGACTAGTTGGCAAGAGCTAGGAAACTGGCAAAAGGACATATGGTTGGGTCTTAATGATATTCTTTGCAGTAAAATCAGTATGTCTTTGATCACTATCAACCTTATGTGTGACTGCTGAAGTTTGGTTGTCATGATGTTTAGCCCCTCAGTATTGCCAGGATGCTTTAGGATTGGCTAGAAATGTTGTTGAAGTTGTGGGCATGAAATGGGTTCTTGCCGGAGTACAAGATAGTTCAAGGTATGTTGCTTGCTCAAATGTGGGCTGCTTTCACACTCAGTGTTTGTCTTTGTTTTGCAGTGTGCACAGTGACTTTATTTTGCTTCTGTTGCATCGAATAGTAGTAGTGAGACTGATGATCAGTTGCAGCCATTTTGTGCCTTATTTTTTGTCGTAGGAAACAAAGATGTGTCTTGACAGGGAGACAGTAAAAGAGGTGTGCACTTGCTGGCTTTTTGCTGCATGTTTGTCTGCTTGTCTGATTATTTGTCAAATTACTGCTTATTTTATGAACTACGTTGTGTAACACTGCACTGGCATCTTGCGTGGATTTTAGGTACTCGAAAGTGAAGTCCTTGTGTCGAATTGCTTTTACCTTTTAGAACACTATATTCATCTTCTTGTTACTGAAGGGGAAGGTATTTGTGAATGTCACTATTTAATTAATGATGATGTCTTAATTAATACTTTTACTGACAGATTCTTTGCTTTCTCAGTTAGTATCTCGGCTTCATAGAACAATAGAAGATGCTATTAAAGACGTCATTAGTTTTCTGACAACTGTAGCCATGTCTGAAACATCTGAGAAGGTGTGTGCAGTTGTTGAACTCAGTGTTGTATGTAGTAAATTTAGGTACTTGAATATAATGAAGTCAACATTGTGGCTTGAAGAGGTTTCTCTATAATAACCTTATTATTATGAGAACGATCTTCCTGATTAGCACAAACTGGATGTTTGAGGCCACCTATGTGATTGTTATCACAACACACAGATGTGGAAATTGTCCTGTATGAACCTGGATCTTCACTTAGGCAGGCAGTTTTGGATTACACAGGGCAATTAGTACTGTACATTAAACTGTATCATGGACATCTCATTTGGCTAGTCAAGAGCAACAGAGTTACGTACATAATGCCTTGAATTTCAACGAATTTATCTATTGATGTTAGATGTTATATAAACAACAAGCTCAGTTTTTGCAAAACTTTGTGCTGTTTTATGTTATGTTTTAGGCATTGTTTTTACAGCACGGTGTTGTTCATGCATCCGTTCGAGTTCTTTGTGTCTGGATGGCAGAGGAAACAGCTTCATTAAAGGACATTGCAAATCTTGTGCCTTTCTTGGTTGGCTTGGGGTAATGCTACTTTCTATTTAAAATAATTCTGTTGTCATATTTTATTTGGACAGGCAACAGTCACTAATAACATTAATGAAAGAAAGTCAGGCTTCATCAGAGGACGTTTTTGCTGGGAATGATGTCACTCGATTCTTGCTTCCTGCTGTATGCCATTTGTCATCTGAGGATGACACTCGTCATACACTGATTGCTTCTGGGTGTCACTTACTACTGATTGACTATTTTGTTTGGAAAATTGATTTATTCAAGCATCAGTTGTCATTGGAAACTGACAGTTTAGATATACAAGATACACAAGTAAGTCATCTCATTTACATTAATTGTTTGCTATCAACGAGGGCCTACTTGATTAGGCAGCAGTTGTGACATGCTGTAGTGCATTGTTAAACTTCTGTGTAATGGAGCCTCATCTCATTGCTTCGGATTCCAACTTTCACAGACTGATTCAGTCTGTATTCTCGTTTGTTTGTACATCAGGTCTGGTAACAATTAACACTTTGTTTGCTGGTGACTATTGCTGATTGTTACACAGAGATGGATCAACATGTTGTGTTACATCTTAATTGCATTTGTCTTGGCTTGATGATTCTACAATCTGGATGTAAGTCACGTGTTTAACTAGAATTGGTAATGTCAGGCAGTTTGCATGGTTTTGGCATTTGGACTCTTGTTTCATTTACAAAACAGAACATTGTATTGTATGTTTTACAATAAAGGAGATGCTGTAGTTGTGTAGAACAAAGTAAATCTGATAGTATGGTTTTCAGTGACTACTTCAAGTGTATTATTAATTAGGTCAGAGACTTGGATGTAACAACATTGCAAAACTTGTAGAAAATGCTGCGCTCTCATATCATTTTCATCATAGTCATCACCATGACATTGGTGTGCAATTATTTTTTAGTGATCACGTAAAATAACTTTATTGTTAGGTTTCTGCTTTCAATTCACAACACCCAAATTTTTCTCCGGTGTTCCAGAGCTGTAACTACTTTGTAGCAGTCTTGTGTGTGTGTTCTGCTCTTGATGTGTTTCCAAGTTCTCTGATTTAAGTAATTCAATTTCTTCAAGACTTTCTTCTGGGATTGTCTCAAGTAATTCAACTCGTTTGTATGGAGCTAGCTCTTCCCAACTCATGGGGCGAAAAGTGGGATCAAAAGGACTGTCTTTCTGTTGTAAAGGATTTGAAAGCATTCCTGAAAAATAGACATGCTTTGCCATTTGAATCACAGGCTCTCTGTTTTCTCATACCTATTCTTTCCATGTTATGTATTTGCAGATGCTTGTTTGTTCTAGGTAGGTGCGTTTTGGTACTGTGAAATCTTGATCCATAGGACCTTCCAAAGCACAGCAGAATCTATATGAAATTTCTGCTACAATGAGTTCTTGAATTATACGTTGAATTACAATTTATTAATTAAATATATACAATGGTAGTCACGACAGCAGGTGCTGCAGATGTACAATATGTACAGCTAAATCTCAACATACCCTAGTGTTCTCCACGGTCCAAACGTTGACATAAGGCCTAATTCAACTGTAAGAAGCCGTTTGTCTTGACGGTCAGTAGACTGCCTTCTGCTCCAGTGACTTGTAGCGTCATGATCAGTTGGATGTCTGAATGAACAACCCATTTTCAGTGGCTTGTATAAAAAGTAAGTGAAAACGCAGCTGTTGCTATTTCTTTTTAAAGGTGTGGTATACATACGTTATTTCTACGTCTGGTTTATAATTATTGCGTCATTTGGCGTCACAATGAGCAATTGTTAATATTGCAATATACCTATTAGTACGTAAATGACATTTTTGTATTAGACACCTACTTGCATTGACTTCTGCACTGACTGGATAACACAGCTGTGCTGTTACAATTTGTTATTTTGTTTTTTAGCTGTAACCAACTCAAATTTACAGGAATTTTTTAAGAAGACGTCTCATGATTTGGGCATAGTGTACAAGTTTAGTGAGGACTGTACGACTTGTCGTGTTTCTGAACATTACCAGAAATATTGGACTGACATCAGATGTCTTTGGTCTTTAGCTATGCAGGGTATTACATACAGTCCGCGTGCTAATTTAAATACATGCAACTGGGTGTTTGTCTTTCATTCTTTTCAGCCTTGAGTTCGTGCATTAGAACGTATTCAGTGGCTCGACAAGTTATTCTTGACTGGGAATGGCCTTCTCTTGCTGCGCGTTGGATTAAAAAATTGTCTCGAGCGCAAGAGAAGCCTGATACTTTATCTGAATCTAGTACAGGTAATATATAAGATGTCTACTATTGACAGTTTGTGGTCATCTGATTTGTTGTTTCGATTGTATACTAACAGAAAAACAAGAAGCAGAAGTGTCTTTTAAGCAGTTGATTGTTGCTTTGTCAACATCAGCCTAGTGTAGAAATGTTTTCTTAACATGTGAAGATGGAATCTGGCAAAATTTGTTGATGAATTCTTTGGATTGTGGTATTTCGGTAGTATGTTGTGGCAGCAGCGTTGCCAGCCTTTCATTATTGGGGCTAGACTGTCAGTTGACACATCAAACTCAATTAATTAATCTATATATCTATAGGAGCGCTGTGTGTGTGTGTGTGTGCGTGTGTGTGTGTGTGTGTGTGTGTGTGTGTGTGTGTGTGTGTGTGTGTGTGTGTGTGTGTGTGTGTGTGTGTGTGTGTGTGTGTGTGTGTGTGTGTGTGTGTGTGTGTGTGTGTGTGTGTGTGTGTGTGTGTGTGTGTGTGTGTGTGTGTAAAAGCATGGCCTATCAATCCTTAGTTTTTGAGTTTTAAGTTATAGAGGTATCAGAAAAATTACCTTAGTGCTAACTGACTTGTGGCAGCCAAGCGTTCATAGTGAGGTTGCTATAGATCCTTGGATGTCCATAGTGAGGTTGCTATAGATCCTTGGATGTCCGGAAGGTTTGTATATGTCTATACCTGCATGAACAAAGGTAAGTGAAGCTGCATGCTGCTGTGCACATTTTAGTAGACAGACAAGTGGACAGCCATATTTACAAACGGAGAGACAGAACACAAGATATTGTAAGTGTGACATGTAGTATTTGTAACACACATGAACATTAATAACAAGTGTTGCTAGGTGTGTGTGTGTGTGTGTGTGTGTGTGTGTGTGTGTGTGTGTGTGTGTGTGTGTGTGTGTGTGTGTGTGTGTGTGTGTGTCTGTGTGTCTGTGTCTGTGTCTGTGTCTGTGTGTCTGTGTCTGTGTCTGTGTCTGTGTCGAACTAGTTACTTACGTTAGTTGACATCTCGCTATAGCGTCTACTATTTAAACTTGTGCACTTCCTAGTATTGTGTAGTATCGTGTATTGTATAGTACGGTGTATCGTCTACCTAGAGTTGAGTTCAAGTTCACTACTTAGTTTACACTTGAATCAGTCGATCTAATGATCAGTTTGAGTGTGCCATAGATACTATATATATAGCTAGTGCCTGCTTGGATTGTACATGTATTACACGAAAGAGTGCAGTATCTAGAGCACAGAAGCATCTAGACAGTAGCACAACGCATTTCACAGAACTTTGCGTTTAGCTAGACGGTGCTACATTTGGTGTCAGTTCGGATCTGACAGCCATAGGAGCATTTAGCCTAGGTGATCATATGAGTGTCTTTCAGCGCTGCCGTTTGTTTCTCGTTCGGCGCACCCAATTGTTCTTCGCTCAGCGCAGCCGTTTGTTTCTCACTCAGCGCAGCCGTTTGTTTCTCGCTCCGCCCTGACGTTTGTTTCTCACTCCGCACTGACGTTTGTTTCTCGCTCCGCCCTGACGTTTATTTCTCACTCAACCCTGATGTTTGTTTCTCGCTCCACCATAACGTTTGTTTCTCGCTCAGCGCAGCCTTTTGTTTATCACTCCGCGCTGACGTTTGTTTCTTGCTCAGCGCAGCCATTTGTTTCTCGCTCCGCCCTGACGTTTGTTTCTCACTCCGCGCTGACGTTTGTTTCTTGCTCCGCACTGACGTTTGTTTCTCGCTCCGCCCTGACGTTTGTTTCTCACTCCGCCCTGATGTTTGTTTCTCGCTCCGCCATAACGTTTGTTTCTCGCTCAGCGCTGACGTTTGTTTCTCGCTCCGCACTGACTTTTGTTTCTCACTCCGCGCTGACGATTGTTTCTCGCTCCGCCATAACGTTTATTTCTCGCTCAGCGCAGCCGTTTGTTTCTCACTCCGCGCTGACGTTTGTTTCTCGCTCCGCCCTGACGTTTGTTTCTCACTCCGCGTTGACGTTTGTTTCTTGCTCGTCCTGATGTTTGTTTCTCGCTTCGCCCTGACGTTTGTTTCTCACTCCGCGCTGACGTTTGTTTCTCGCTCCGCCCTGACGTTTGTTTCTCACTCCGCGTTGACGTTTGTT
Source organism: Corticium candelabrum (assembly GCF_963422355.1). Classification (NCBI taxonomy): domain Eukaryota; kingdom Metazoa; phylum Porifera; class Homoscleromorpha; order Homosclerophorida; family Plakinidae; genus Corticium; species Corticium candelabrum. The sequence goes on along the minus strand of NC_085098.1, from coordinate 6,370,069 downwards.
TCTTGCTCGTCCTGATGTTTGTTTCTCGCTTCGCCCTGACGTTTGTTTCTCACTCCGCGCTGACGTTTGTTTCTCGCTTCGCCCTGACTTTTGTTTCTCACTCCGCCCTGATGTTGTTTCTCGCTCCGCCATAACGTTTGTTTCTCGCTCAGTGCAGCCGTTTGTTTCTCACTCCGCGCTGACGTTTGTTTCTCGCTCAGCGCAGCCATTTGTTTCTCGCTCCGCCCTGACGTTTGTTTCTCGCTTCGCCCTGACTTTTGTTTCTCACTCCGCCCTGATGTTGTTTCTCGCTCCGCCATAACGTTTGTTTCTCGCTCAGTGCAGCCGTTTGTTTCTCACTCCGCGCTGACGTTTGTTTCTCGCTCAGCGCAGCCGTTTGTTTCTCGCTCCGCACTGACGTTTGTTTCTCGCTTCGCCCTGACTTTTGTTTCTCACTCTGCCCTGATGTTTGTTTCTCGCTCCGCCATAACGTTTGTTTCTCGCTTCGCCCTGACTTTTGTTTCTCACTCTGCCCTGATGTTTGTTTCTCGCTCCGCCATAACGTTTGTTTCTCGCTCGGCGCAGCCGTTTGTTTCTCACTCCGCGCTGACGTTTGTTTCTCGCTCCGCGCTGACGTTTGTTTCTTGCTCCGCGCTGACGTTTGTTTCTCGCTCAGCGCAGCCGTTTGTTTCTTACTCCGCGCTGACGTTTTCTTCGCTCCGCCCTGACGTTTGTTTCTCACTCCGCGCTGCCGTGTGGTGTTTCTCGCTCCTTGCTTTCTTCAAAGTGACTTTACAATCCTGTTAGATTAAGCCTTCGTTCATAATTTGTTTGTGTCACCTTTCTTGTATGGCATTGCTTTTCATGTTGCTTACGTCTATACTTCCTGGTGTGCACAACTAAGGCTGGTGACACACGACTTTTCTATGATGAATAGAATTTCGAGCCGTAATCAACTCTCCAGATAGGTTTCAAGTTTCACTAGCGTTGTGGATGATGTGTGAAAATTTAATATGGTGACTTGATAATTTTGGCAAATCTTAACACTTCCTGGTGTGTCGCGTGGACGGGCTTTGCGTTGGTGCGTGCATCGATCGTCTTTACTTGGTCTTTGTACCTACCTACATCTACCGCAGCATGTTACATTAGGAAGTCTAACGGCAAATCATAGCGACGCTATCCAGAACAGGCTATGCATTGTTGCCGAGCGTAGCGAGGCTTCTAATCCGGGTCGCACAACAGAAATGAGCGTGGTCCTATATGGCGGAGCTTTAGGTATAATGTGTGGTGTGTGTGTGTGTGTGTGTGTGTGTGTGTGTGTGTGTGTGTGTGTGTGTGTGTGTGTGTGTGTGTGTGTGTGTGTGTGTGTGTGTGTGTGTGTGTGTGTGTGTGTGTGTGTGTGTGTGTGTGTGTGTGTGTGTGTGTGTGTGTGTGTGTGTGTGTACCTGTCCGCCTGGACTACTGGATTCATCACTTTCTCAGAGCATGAATCTGGACACGGAAACTTACTGCGCGGAAGTACATCTGGGATCTTACAGTAAAAGACATTTTGAAAGCCGTGCCTCCCAGAGTTGTCCAAACTATCCATCCTACAGTCAAAGCATGTTTCCAAGATTGCTGTGTCGTAGCACTTTGAAAGAATCGTGATGATCCCTCTGATGAGTTAGCATGGAAACTCCTGTTTCTACTGCCTCCCATGCTCCTCACTCCTCTGGCGAGGGGAGGAAAACATGGTTTACGTGAAGTGAAGGCTGCTTACCACCAGTTTCTCAGCTGGAATTGGTCGGACCTTATTTGCATGTGAGCCTCTTCCCGGGAAGCCACCCACTACTGGGGATAATGTAAGAAAAGCGGCTGCTCTGAGGCTAGTGAGATGCGGAGAATTTTTGTAAATATGGTACAAATATTTAAAATTAAAATTTTATTTAATTAATTAAGGATAATATACTGTAGCAACATCTGTAGTACATGCATAGTTGTAGTCATTGTGTCTCAAATTTTGCTACATTTGTTTTAATTGTAATTTACAACATACAAAAATCGTTTACAGCAACAGCTAGTGTACACACAAATGACCAAGTCTACCATCAACAATGACTTAGTTGATATCAACTGCATCAAGGCTCTAGTACCAAAAATGTCAAAGGTCTGTATCTCCTCTGTGTTGTTGTAGATGATGAACGCGAACAACCTTTTGGTCTATCTCCGTTTATTGACTTTAAACATTTTTCCATGTCCTGGAACAATCCAGTCAGCAATACCCAACACTTTGTCTCGACTAGTTGCATGCAGTTCATGGAACTCGCTGTTACTCTTCCACAACTTGTCGTCCTGCAGATCAGCTTCGCATTCAAACAAGTCACCCGCAATGACCACCACACCTTTGTCGGTCCCTCGTACCACCACACTCACGTCCCGACTCGTGTGACCAGCCGTGGGAATAACCGAGATGCTTTTTGATATTTGGAATGGATTATCATGTCGTAGCTCATGCAGTGTGTATTTGTCTCCATCTTTCACAATGTCGTGTGACACCATGTGCGTTGCCATGGTGAATAAGTTTAAGTTTCCCACGTGATCAACGTGGCCATGAGTGCAAACAACATGTGTCACATCTTGAGGCTGCAGCTCGTGCTCTTGTAATTTTTGTATGAGAAATTCTCGATCCCAAGGACTTCCAGTATCCACCAACAATGTAATTCCTTCAGACTGACTTCTGACAAGAGTGATAGTACCGTTTGCTCGATACGTACTCGTCTCATCTTCGTATCCATAACCATCACGCAGAACAACAATCTGGCAAGCTGCCACGTTCCTAGCAGCCACGTTCATAACAGTCACGTGATCATCGGCTCGTGACTTGGGAGTCCCCTAGGACGCACAACAACAAAGCTGACGCATACGACGACGAGATGTTCAGGGACGTAGAGAGGGAATTGAAGACTGAATTAGCTTCTGCACTAAACGTAAAGTTGATATCTGGTAATGACTGGCGTCGCCTCGCCTGCAAGATGGGCTACCAGACTAGAGAGACAGAAGAGCTGCAGAGGGCTGTAAACCCTACAGAAGATCTCTTTGCAGATTGGCAAACTAAGAGGCACAGCACTGTTGAGCATCTCATGAAACTGTTTGATGAAATTGAGCGTCATGATCTGCAACAGATTCTAGAGAAGAGCAGCCTTTATCACCAGCAACCTGCAGTCGACTCACCCTCAGACTGTCCATCCTTTATCCTCCCCACAATCCCACAACATCAACTACCAATTTCTCCCTTCTCAAGAAGAAACGTGCAACCAACTCCAACATATTTTGTTCATCCTTTGATCGAGGGATTTTCATACCCAACTGGACCGTCGAAACAGAAAGCCACCGGCTCGAGCACATTGTTCAAAGGATTAATGAATGTTGTGGTTGATACGGGAACTCCGTGGGACAAAGAAAAAATATGTGCAGGCCTGCATGAAAATGGTATTCGACCACAAGATGTCAATTTAGTCGTTTGCACACATGGACACTCGGATCACGTGGGCAACCTGAATCTTTTTGAAAATGCAACAATGATTGTTTCATATGACATTTCAAGGGGACACGAATACACAACCTTTCCGTTTAAGAATGATATGACGTACAAGGTCGATGACTACGTTGACATCATACCAACACCCGGACACACCGACTGTTGTGTTAGTGTCGTCGTGCGTGACACAGATTTTGGTACAGTTGTTGCTGCAGGAGATCTGTTTGAGTGCAAAGATGACTTGGTGCAACCAAAACTGTGGCAGGACTTTAGCGAGCATCCTGACCTGCAAGTGAGGAATAGAGACAAAGTGTGGAGGATTGCAGATTGGATCGTTCCGGGACATGGAAAAATGTTCAGGACATCACCATTGTAGGACTTCAGTTTTAGTATTGTAACTAACTTACTGCAACACTTTAGTTAATTGCTGAGTGTAGCGAGGCTTCTAATCCGGGTCGCACAACAGAAAGGGGCGTGGTCCTATATGGCTCTCCATCGAGCTCTTGGTGTGTGTGTGGTGTGTGTGTGTGTGTGTGTGTGTGTGTGTGGTGTGTGTGTGTGTGTGTGTGTGTGTGTGTGTGTGTGTGTGTGTGTGTGTGTGTGTGTGTGTGTGTGTGTGGTGTGTGTGTGGTGTGTGTGTGTGTGTGTGTGTGTGTGTGTGTGTGTGTGTGTGTGTGTGTGTGTGTGTGTGTGTGTGTGTGTGTGTGTGTGTGTGTGTGTGTGTGTGTGTGTGGTGTGTGTGTGTGGTGTGTGTGTGTGTGTGTGTGTGTGTGTGTGTGTGTGTGTGTGTGTGGTGTGTGTGTGTGTGTGTGTGTGTGTGTGTGTGTGTGTGTGTGTGTGTGTGGTGTGTGTGTGGTGTGGTGTGTGTGTGTGTGTGTGTGTGTGTGTGTGTGTGTGTGTGTGTGTGTGTGTGTGTGTGTGTGTGTGTGTGTGTGTGTGTGTGTACACAAATCTCAAATTTCTCCTCCCCACAACCACGTTTCATGATAGGACCTACCTTAAAAAATCGTTTCCGTGTCCGACTACAGATGAGTCTAAGAACGATTCGTTTAAGTGAGCAAACGGCGACGAAAAAGCTTCATGAACTTCCGTCGCCCCATCATTTTGTATTGTAGCTAGGGATTGTGTGCACTTGACAACCAAGAAACACCATCCGGAGTTGAATGCCACCTACAGTCACTTCCCGTACTACAGTATGATCAATCCTTTACTACACTGTGCTGCATCTCACCGTGCTGCATCTAACACTGTTGATAGTCAATGTTCGCCGATATCAATTTCTATGTCAGTAAATACCATACCACTGTCGTTACAGAGTGCATACCTAAACTGTACATTTCAATTGTCTTGATCACGATCGCAAAACGACGACTACCTATACCAGGCCGATATACGTAATATAAACTACTAGCTAGGAAGTTTGCATGTTTACTTCCATGACAGCTAGGGTTTCAACAAATGCCTAGTGTCTTGATAGGATGCGGCGTTTCAGTTGATAGTCTGAAAACTCCGTTGGACGTGTTACTCACGAACGCGAGGCGCTACGGATACTGTACAACTAAAATAACTATTAATTAATATAGAGGTAAGTGTAGTAGGACCACTCGTCACATCAGCTCACCTCACATATTACACATAGATATTCGACTTCGATAAATTGCACATGGGCATGGCTAGGTTTCTCTGGTGGGCCCAATTTGTCTCTTGCGTTCCTGGTAAGGCGAGTGACGGTTCGAGCAAGCAAATAGTCGAACAAACAGTCACATCATGCATGCATGGGAGAGTCCAAGAAGTCAAACTCGACAATACAGGAGGTACACGACTGCGCCTTACTCCATTCTTTGCAGCTGCTCCATTCCAAAGACGTTCTAGACTCAACCTTCACATCCTAACGCGCGTTCATCTCTTAAAATTAACGTCAAGCCAATAGATGAACGCCTAAGTTATCTTTTCCGTACTAAACAAAGGCGCGCAACGTAGCCGACAGGCAACAGTAGGCTGTAGAAACGAACCCGACGAAAATTTATCGATGCGCATGCGCACCATACCCAACCAAATAGATCTGGAGCAACGAAGCTTAGAGTTACGATTTATTGCGTACAGTAGACTCTAAGTTCTTGCAGTATGAGGTAAACGTAAGTTCTTGTATCGTAAATGGAATTGATTATGTGGAAACGAACGTATTGCTTGTAGACTTCGTGAATTGATATTTGCACGCAAATGACTTTCTCTGTCTGCTTGTGGGCTCTGCGTGTAGCATTTATTAGTTTTTGATGTTGTTTCGAATGTAACATCTGGAGTTAATTAAGAAGTTGTGTTGGAAAGATAGCTACAAGCTCCTGCAATTATTTATGGTATGAGACGTGTGGGGTTGCATGACTTGACTGTACAGTACTGGCTGTTGAAGTAGAAAGTGCAATCTACTGAATAGTAAAAAGTTTTGGGTGAGTCCTGTTGGGTGTGTACACCGGATATTTGTGTCTGCTTGTGACGTGTGGCGGTAAAAATGACAGATTAGCTTTAAAGGCACATGTTTACATTGTTGTTCACATATTGGCCGGAATATAATACATAATAATCATTCATAATACAATGTGTATTATGATCATAAATAAATGTGTATTAATTAGGATATTTCTAGACTTTATAATCCAAGCTAAATAGAATATCAGAGGTGAGGTTTATTTGTAGGATGACGATTTTGCGTGCCTACTCACAATTCTTAGTGAGATGGCCGTATCTGATGATTGCCATTATTTGTGTGTTGATGCTACTGATGATACCGATTGGATTCAGTCCAAGCATTCACTCATTGCCGGACTTTGCACAGCCAGCGAAGGTCTGTTGTTAGAACAACATATTATGTTGAATCAGTGACATGTCTGTGTATACGGATGTTTTAGTAAGTCTGTGGGATGTCAGTGTATGTCTGATGTACTGATCCATACATGTTAGCTATTTGTTCTGTCTAGGGATTTGAAACTCGAGGGACTACAATTGCTAAACGTGATCAAACACTGAAGCGCATCCAAACGCTGACATCTGAACAAACATTTTTTAAGTCCGTGCCGATTCCAAGACATCAAATAACAGGAGATCGAAAGAGACGACAAGTTTCTGGATGCGAAAGATATTATAGAATTGTCGATCTGACTTCAGCCAACGACACTAAGTTGCACTTATGTTTCATAGAAGATGAGCAAGTACTGGCATTTGAAGGCGACTTACTGCATGATACATCAATACGAGCCATGTGTTCTTTATCGGAATCTGTGGTGCGATCTCATTCTTTGTATTCCCAAGTCTGTTATACTGATGTTAGCAGCAGTTGTGTGCCTGACATTTCTCTCGGCAATATCCTTGCTTCATGGAAAGGTAAATCAAGGTGTCAAGATATCACAAATGAGGATGTAAACGAACTGATAGGGAGTCTTGCTCGTTGTGCCCAACTGTATCTTGATGGAAAACTCGATTCAGACTGTGCAGAAAGAATGGGATCTTCTACATCCTGCAGTCAAGTGTCATCTGAATGCAGTGATATGAATGCCATGTTTACTATTATGCATTACCTTATTGATGTCAACTTTGTGAAAGCAATTGCTAGTTGGTGTGGAGGAAAATCTGGCAATTGTGACGACAGTCTACCTGTTTTGCAGTACTCCATTGCCATCCTTCAAGCAAAAGAGTCGGCATCTGTTTTTGAAGTCATCTACAAAGATCGATTGACGTCAACTGTGTCAAATGATGGTGTTACGTTAGTAGGATTTAGCTTTGATGGAGTTGCTTACAAGGTGTTTCAAGAACGTCTGTTGAGTGATGTTATTTATCCTGCTCTTTCTATTATAATTGTCTTCATTATTATGTGGATCTACACCGGAACATTGTTTGTGACCGGATTGTCTGTCTTTGCTATTATGTCTTCAATGGGTGTTGCATATTTTTGGTACACTATCGTGTTTGGAGTCGATTTCTTCCCATTCATAAACCTGACAGCGATTGTTATTCTTATTGGAGTTGGATCAGATGACGTGTTTGTGTTTATGGACACCTGGAAGCAGATAAAACGAAACAATCCAAATGCTTCAATAGTGGAACGAGTTCAAAAAACGCTTCGTCATGCTGCTTTGTCAATGTTTGTGACTAGTTTTACTACATCAGCAGCTTTCTTTGCTAATGCGATATCATCGATTATTAGCATCAAGTGTTTTGGTGTATACGCGGGGATATCTGTGTTGGTCAACTACATTCTAATGATTACTTGGCTTCCAGCTGTTGTTGTGATTTCAGAGAAATATATTGATGTATTATGGGAAAAGATCACAAATGGACGTTTGTCTTCGTTTGTGAAAATCAAACATGTTTGGAATTTATGTTTGCAGAAATGCTCTTCGGTGTATACAGTTGGCATTCCATGGTTGATATTTAAAGTTCACTTACTGCTGGTCATCTTGTTAGTTGGTCTGGGAATTGGGATGACAGTAGTTGTGTTTCATAGTCCGGGTCTCCAGCTTCCTACCACAAACCAATTTCAGTTGTTTCTATCATCAGACATTCTCTCAACGTACGATTTCAAACTTGTTGATCGTTTTGCATTTGAATCTTCACTTGCAGATGAAGAAACAATGCCTATAGTTTTTGCATTTGGTCCCATTCCAGAAGACCACGGCAGCCAGTTTGAGCCCAGTCAGGAGCCAGTAGGACCAGTAAAGTTCCAGCAGACATCGATGGTCATTAGTGAAGCAGGACAGGTATGGCTATTGGAATTTTGTTCTGATATCAGAAACCAGACATTCTATAGACAAGGTTATGAAAGCTGCTTTATTTTGGACATGAACATTTGGCTACAACAACTTAAAACACCTAGCAACTGTGCAGACTATAAGGCAACTGTACAAAGGTACGCAAGAGGTTACAATGTGAAAGATGTGGAACCACTGTGTTGTGATGTCATTTTGCCAACAAATGTAACGACTTTTAGCACGTGTCTCGTTCACTGGAGCATTGCTAAGCGTAGTTATTCTACAAGTTGGAATGGTCCACTCTTTCAAATAGACATGGCAACTAAAGAAATTCAACTAATTGCTCTTTTTGTTCAAGTTACGAGCAATCAGGTTTACACCAATTCGTACACAGACATGAATTCATTTTGGGAGAGTGTGCAGAAGTGGCTTGATTCCATCGGCCGCTCTGCACCTCGTGAACTGCAAGGCGGTTGGTTTACGAGTCCATACTATCTTCGATTCTATGACTTGCAGCAGAGTTTGTCGATTGGATCTGTGCTTTCAATGGGAGTTTCGATCGGTGTAGCTTTTGCTGTCCTCTTCCTTACCAGTTTGAACGTCTTGATTAGTGTGTATGCCATTGTATCGATTGCTGGCACGTTAGTGTGCACTGTTGGCACTCTAGTGTTGCTTGGATGGCAGCTGAATATAATGGAATCTGTTGCCATGTCTATTGCTGTCGGCCTTTCAGTTGACTTTGCTGTCCACTATGGAGTGGCGTATCGATTGTGTTCTGAGCCGGACAGGAAAAAGCGAACACAATATGCTATTACTCACATGGGACCTGCCATTACCATGGCTGCTGTAACAACGTTTGTTGCCGGTGCAATGATGATGCCTTCGCAGATTTTAGCGTACCATCAGTTGGGCATTTTCCTGATGCTCATCATGTTGTACAGCTGGATCTTTGCTAACTTTTTCTTTTTACCAATCTGTTGCCTGATTGGACCACAAGGTATGTGTTGTCAGATAAAAATTCCAAGGCACATTGACTGTTACTTAGTGGAAGAGAGTGAGCAGGAATCTGCGTCAGGCTATTCTGGTGGTGTGGAGATGGCAGACAGTACAGATATGGAAGAAATGACAGAGCCATTGATTATTGAAGAATGAACGAGGAGAGTCAACCAACTTATAATTATTTGTTCTCGCTGTGGTCATTTGCAGTCTTTTTAGCACAAGTGGTTTATTTTTATAGTAATTTGGCGTGGTGCTTCACACACACACACGCACGTACACACACACACACACACACACACACACACACACACACACACACAAATATAAAATTATATTTCTATAAAAACGGTGGATATTTAGATTTATAAGTGTGTACACGTGTACGGCTATGCAGTTGCTCGAAGTCCCGCCACGACGCGAAATTTATTCCAACTAGACAATCAACATGGTGAGCGATCTCCTAATTTCCTTTACCTATTTTTGTAAGCGAAGCATTTATTGGTAGAATGCGTCTTCTACTTCATCAAACGTGCAGGTTGCGGTTAGATGCCGTCCATTTGACGGTCAGATCTTCACTAAACGGTCGGACATTCGATGATTACTGATTAAACACTCTGACTGCATTTCTAGATCGAGAGAAAGCTCTGGGTGCCACGCGAGTCATTAAAATGATAGATTCGAAGACGACTGTCATCCATAATCCAACTACTGGAGGGTCTGGAGCGAAGGTAAGGTTCTGTTTGATGTGTTGCTATGGGCGTCTTCGTACTGTTACGTACTGGACTTAGGAAATTGAAGAAATTGGTGTAATGAGATTTATTAATCGTTGTGTTTCTTGTAGGAGCATGCGTTCACGTACGATCGGAGCTACTTTTGGGACACAAAATCGGTATGCTAGTAATTGTTGCGGCTGTACGTAGTATGCATATATCTCTAGACTGTATGGATACAGACAGGGACAAATGGACGTCCAGACGGACAGTTGGACGTAGGGGTAGGTGAACAGACAGGCAAACGGACAGACTATGCAGACAGCAGGTAGAAATTTTAATACACATTGATTGAAAGACATGTACATGCACTGGCGGACAGACAGACAGACAGACAGACAGACAGACAGACAGACAGACCTGATCACTGATAATGTAAAATTGCAGGAAATGTTTACTCAACAACAGCTCTAGGCTGATGTTAACTACCTCTTGAACAGCAATTAACTCAAACATAATTAGAGATAGCTAGAGCTCGTTTGCATTCACTGTCAGGTAGAGGAGCTTGAGCTTCGGTGTCAGCAATTCCGTCCTCGTCACATGTTGCACTTTCACCACACGATTTCATTTGGCAACTAAGATGAAGGATGTGACATTCTTGCATTGAGGATTTGTTTTGATTGTGGCAAGGAACTAGACATCCAAAGGTACTATCTTATAGATTGGGGGTGGTCCAGTGCACATGCACTCATAACTCAATTGTGTCTGCATGGTCTAACTGCCTGTTTCAACTCAACTTGCCGCACAAACTAGAGCCACAATACAGGTATGCCGGCCAACAGTGACAAGAGATCGAACATCCTCGTGTTTGACCTATATATATTCAGGTGCAGACATTGAATTAGATGTGTCGTTGGCTCATCCATGGTGTTTGGACTCAGTGAAGGCAGCCTCCAGAGAATAAGGAGTACCGTATTCGCCAGTAATAATGCTCTGGGCGTATAGAAAAGAAACCCTTTTTTCTGGGCGTGTACTAGGGCATGGGCGTTATTTTGGTCCTAGGCGTATGCATGGTCACTAGGTCACTAGATGCTGTCGTCGACCTGGCCAGTCATCATCTAAATACTTGAAGACAGAAATACCACAAATGCTTGCAATTATCCATTTGCAAGATCTAATGTACTGGTATCCATTCAGCATCAACATACACGCAGAAACTAAACACTATACACACGTGGTCGGCTTGAAGCCCGTCAAGAGCATCAGGGTCGGTAATTGCAATGAAGACATGAGTCTAGCGGCAAGCACTTTCACTCAACATTGACACCAGCTCATCAAACGCACACAGACGGAGACGAATGTTCTGCGGACCCATTTTGTCTTGTCTGCGCATGCATATACTGGGCTTATACTTGGGCATGGGCGTATAGTTGGGCATGGGCGTTTTTCGGGCTGAAAGTTCTGACCTGTCGCACATGGGCATATATATGGGCATGGGCATTATTTCGGTATGGGTGTTATTACAGGCGAATACGGTAGTAGCAATGGAACGGGAGGAGAAGATAGAGGCACAGTATAATTCTGAGCTGCTGCCAGAAGGGTCCTGCTCATTGATCATTCTTCTTGTTTTTGAACATTTAGGCCATTGAAGCGAACAAGCAGTCAAGTATTTAAACAAGCTTGCAAAGAGTGCAAGAGATGATGAAAGAAATCGAAATGAGACCGACTTCAAGACCAAGTGGCGATCAATCATTTTAGTGACACTACAACATTGTAATGCAAAAGTCATCTCGGACAAACTCAGTAGCATAGCTAGACTAGATCGTTGAAATGTAGTGTGCTCGGTGTTATTTGTATGCTTCGGGACCGCAATGGTCCTGTTGTGTTAATGTTAGGTTGCTCATGATGTAAATGTTTGATTTAAATGGAAAATATATGTATTGATACAGACAGACAGACAGACATACATACAGACAGACAGACAGACTCGTAGATGTTCTATAGAAAAGGGATCACATGATTCTTTTGACCAATTAGTATTTAAGTATATATTGTATTTTGTTGTTAGTTGTTTTCTCTTGCTTTTATTGTCATTAGACAAACGTAGTTAGCCATTTGCTATTGTATCCTAATTCAAATATGAAAAATATATGTATTGACAGACAGACATAAACATTTAGAGACTGGGACCACAGGTCCCTTTCGTCTAGTCATAATGTGTATGTGTATTTGGTGCGTATCTAGTGTGCATTGCAGTTTTGCCAGTTTTGACAGACAGCAGACAGACAAACAGACAGACAGACTGACTGACTGACTGACTGACTGACTGACTGATTGACTGATTGTTTTATTGATTTTAAACTTTAAAAGATGCAAGAAGCAAATCTTCAAAAGTAGCAGACAGACAAACAAAGAGATGGACAGAGACAGACAGGTGAGCAGACAGACAGGTGAGCAGACAGATAGACGTAGACATAGACAGAGTGGTGCCATAGACAGCATGATTACTAGGAGTGTGTATCTTTCTTTTACAGAGTGAAGTGTATAACGAACTTTGTCAACCGCTGCTTGAAAAAGCAATGGATGGCTATAATGCAACAGTCTTCGCTTACGGACAGGTTTGTGCACATTTTACTACATAGACAGTATACACGTGTTTGATGCTGTACTGTAGTGAGGTTATTATTTGTGTAGACCGGAGCTGGAAAGACCTACAGCATGACTGGTACGGAAGAGGACCCTGGTGTCATACCACTGGTGAGTGATGTTCAACTGGCAGTGGCTTTTTGTATGTGCAGACTACTACTAATACTACACTGTGCATGATCTATTGTGCAGAGAGCTTAATGTTGATATTATAGTTCTTGTGATTGCACTTAGATGCACCAGGACATGTTCAGGAGAATTGAATCATCACCATCAAACATGCAGTTTCTAGTGACTGTATCATATCTAGAGGTTGGTAGATATTTCAGTGTGTTAATTAATTAATTGTGTCGAGTAATGCGGTAAGAGTGTTTTGTATAAAGATTTATCAGGAAGTCATTTATGACTTATTGAATCCGAGCGGTAAAGACATGAAAGTTAGACAGCATCCACAGCTTGGAATGTAAGCATTCAGTTAAAAATTTTAAGTGTCACTAGAAACGTTTAGATTTGTTTACTGACACGTTGCCTCATTGTTTCACATTAATACAAATTTGTGAATTTGTTCAGTTATGTTGAAGATCTTGCCGAGCTTGTTGTTCGAAATGAAGACGAAATTGCACAGCTTCAGGAGCAAGGAAACAAAGTACGGAAGATGGCCGCTACAGAAATGAACCATTCAAGCTCACGGTAACTGTTGTTTACATTGTACACATGTGAAGCAAAGCATTGTGTGTTTTATTGACATTTTTGTGTTGCAGGTCTCATGCCGTGTTTATGATTCAAATCGAACAGAAGGACTCGGAGGCGGACAACGTGCAAGGTCTGCGAGCAAAGATTAACTTGGTGGACTTGGCTGGGTCCGAGAGAGCGGACTCAACGGGAGCAGAAGGGAAACAATTGAAAGAAGGAGCGGCAATTAATAAAAGGTGCAACAGATAATGTTGTCTGATTTACTTGATATCGACGTGAAATATATGCATTGTGCTAATAGGTAATCTTACTTGTGTATGTCTATGGGCTTGTATGTTTATTTGTTAGCTTGTGTGTCTGCCATACATATGTTTTCATACACATGATGCTAGTTTGTCTGTCTTTCTGTCTGCATGTCTGTCTGTCTGTCTGCCTCTTGTCTGTTGTTTGTGTGTCTGCATTTATTTGTCTGTAGCTGTCTGTCTGTAGCTGCCTGTCTGTCTGTCTGTCTGTCTGTCTGTAAGGATACCACCTACTAACATGTAAATATGGAGGAGGTCCTGTCTGGACCCACAATACTATCTTGAAGGGTTGGAGTGAATGTTTGAGTGATTTGCACATTCCCCATCAAACCGAACCCCGGCATCGTTTTGTTAGTAGCGAAAACCGTCCTGATATGACACTCTTTGATTCTGAAACAGGACAGAATCTTGACGTGGATGTTTCATTAGCACACCCATGGAGTAAGGATGCTCTCAACCACGCACACAGAGAAGAAGGGTATGCTGCAAAAGTAAGAGAGGAGAAGAAACTAAAGAAATACTCAGGAGAGGTCCTGCATGGTGGTTTATCATCCAAGTGTGTTCCACTAGTCTTTGAACATTTTGGTTTGTGGGGCTCGCACGCACACAAGTTTTTGTCTCATATATCTAGGCAAAGCTACAATACCACTCATGCACATCCTTTTAACAGCGCTCAACGTTTTAAGGCATTCTGGAGAAAGCAATTTTCCATCATTCTTCAGAGATGCAACGCCAGAGTGATTTCGAGGAAGCTGTCGAGATTTTCATGCAGTACAAACGACAGTGACATAATGTTTGACTGCAATGTTGTAGGCCAAGTCCATTAATGTGTTATAATTTGCTTAGTTATGAAGGACTGGTAGATATTTGAAAGTTTCCTGTACATACGTAGAGTTTTGATGATAATAAATGAATCTGTCCATCTGTCTGTCTGTCTGTCTGTCTGTCTGTCTGTCTCAATGCATATATTTCCATTTAAATCAAACGTTTACATCATGATCAACCTAACACTAACACAACAGGACCATTACGGTCCTGAAGCATACAAAATTACACTGACCACACTACATTTCGACGTTCTAATCTTGCTATGCTAATGAGTTTGTCTGAGACGACTTTTGCATTGCAACGCTGTAGAGTCACTGGAATAATTGATTGCCACTTAGTCTTGAAGTCGATCTCATTTTGTCTTCCTTCGTCATCTCTTGCACTCTTTGCCAGCTTGTTCAAATATCTTACTGTCTCTGTCTGTCTGTCTTTCTGTCTGTCTGTCTTTCTGTCTGTCTGCCTTCCTGTCTGTCTATCTGTCTGTCTGTCTCTTTCTGTCTTCCTTTTTGTTTGTCTGTCTGTCTGTCTGTTTGTCTGTTTGTCTGCCTTTCTGTCTGTTTGTCTGTCTGCCTGTCTGTCTGTCTGTCTGTCTGTCTGTCTGTCTGTCTGTCTGTCTGTCTGTCTGTCTGTCTGTCTGTCTGTCTGTCAAATCTTTATATTTCATACATATGAACTATTGCAAGCTATAGATACGAAAGTCCGTTATATATCAATTAGACCCACATGGGTTTCTAAAAAATTGTCAACTTAGGTTGCATGCAATAGGACACTAGATATGTCACTAATGTCATTTTCTTTGCTTTGTGAGCGGTTCATCTTCTGGATGAGAACCTTTGCGTTGCACCTTTGGAGAGCTACAGCGAATCTTCTTCTCCAGTAGCACTTGAAATCTTGGTCACTATTACCAAGGTTGATGTTTTTACTTAGTTAAGATAATTGAGACAGTAATGATTGTGCTTGTCTCCCCCAACGACCGAAGTGTTCCATAACTAGAGGCACGAAGTTGAGGCATAATCGACCCAGCGGGACCTTCGACTGGTATTTCTCGACTTTCCTCTCTTCCCTTCTTACTGCTGCTGCCCCATCTTCTCGGGCTGCTCTTGACAAGATATCGGCACATCATGGGTGGGCCAAAGACACATCTAGTTTGACGTCTGTTCCAGTTACTGGATCCATGATCGCTATGTCAGGTCGATCCTCGCAATCACAGTACCTTTCTCTGGGCTCTTTCTTGTGGTTTATGTGTAACTGGCTCAAACATTTGGACCAAACACCTACAATGGTATTATGGGTCCAGACAGGACCTCCTCCAGTCTTACACGTCATGAGATGGTATCCCTCAGAATCCAGGTCTTTTCTGTAATCGCATCTTGTAATCCATTTTGAGGAGTCTACCGGCAATCCCAGTCTCAAAAAGGTCGGCAACTGAAATTCTTTTGGTTTTAGCGCAAACCTTTGTGAGTTCGGGATGGCATCTAGCCATGCTTCTGCCCCTCTTCCTTGAATTGACCTCAAACGCAATACTTCTTTTGGACAAGTAGCTGCGTCAATCCTTTTACTGACTTCAGACCTGAGCAGACTGTCTGTTAGATTTCGCTGTAATTTTATTTCAGCTGTCAAACTGGATAGGTGGTAGTTGGGATGGATGACTTGATGTAGTGAATGACTAATGGCGTTGTCTTCCTTGTTGGAAATCAGGCGGTCGACTACAAGACTGGTATCTGGAAAGCGCTGTGGCAACTGTGACAGAGAATGAGCCCAAGATGATACAAAGGCAAACGCTGATGTGGATGAGAGTGAAGGCATACCAAAACCTCCATATCTGATAGGCCACGCTACTTGCTGCCACTGGCCTTTACTAAGAGTCTTGCAATCCAATAGACTGCAGAATGCTCTTTTGGTCTGTTCGTCATGTATGGCAGCCGCTGTATGTAACATTTCTGGTGGTATCACTCACCCTAGATGATTCAACCGGCTCACATGGCAGTATCTTCGTAACAACATTGAACTTTGGACATCATTTAAGTCAAGGAGCTTGTTGCAGAGGAGGTCACCCTTCTCAGCATTTGAACAGCAAGCTTCTGTGACAAACTTGCTGGACCCAAGTAGTATTCCAAGCACATTTACTCCTTTCGATGCGACTGGTACCGAGGTTGATGACACTATGGCTCCACGTACAACTGCTGTTGGGCTAAAGATTTCACACTTGTTATTGGCCACTCCAAACTGATTTCCATAAACATAGTCTTCATTTCTTCGAATGCTGGAAGCACACTCACTGAGTTACACAAAAGAAAAACGTCGTCAAGATATGCCAAAACTCTGATGTTAGGGTAATGCTCTTGTAGCTCCTTCAGAAATAGGTGTATTCCAATTGAGAACAGAACTGGCCCAAGAGGGTCTCCTTGGTGAATGCTTTCCTCAGACAGTATTATTGATGGCAAAGTATTCTGTTTAATACTAACGGACTTGATGAAGAATACATTTGGGCCACGTGCTGTCTGTCTGTCTGTCTGTCTGTCTGTTGCTTGCCTCCGTGTGTCTGTATCTATTTATCTGTGTCACAGTTTTATCTATAATTTTGTACGTTAATCTATTTACAAGGCAGACAGCTAGAAAGGCAATGAAAACAAATGATAGTCATATTGTTTTCATTTGACTGACAGTACATTATTTCATGCAGCTTGAGTGCTCTCGGCAACGTTATAAATGCTCTTGCTGATCCAAAGAAACGTACAACTCACGTACCATATCGAGACTCAAAGTTGACTCGAATTCTTCAAGAATCTCTTGGTGGCAATTGTGTAACAGTTATGTTAGCCATGATATCACCAGCAGGTAATGTGTGCACACATCGTCATCTTGTAACTGCTGTTGTAGTGCGTTTAGATTGATCTTTGTTTCATTTGTATGTAGATGTCAATCATGGTGAGACTCTTTCTACTTTACAGTATGCTAACAGAGCCAAAAACATTCAGAATGTTTCACGAAAGAATGAAGTGATTGTTTGTGGCTTGTTGTGTGAAGAAATTGTGAAATAACCGTGTTTGTGTTTTTTATAAGGATGAGAATACTCGTATTATACGAGAGCTGAGAGATGAGATTGCAAGGTTAAGGCAAAGTTTGGCACACAGTGGTGGTGCTGGGCCAAGCCACGAGGAAATACAGAGGATGGAGGTATCAAGAATTGTGTGTACTTATTTAAATGCACTTTATATTTATGTTTTTAGCTACGTTGCTATTTAGTCTGTGAAATTTGATTATCTTTGGTGTTGAAATTGTGTGTGTGTGTGTTTGTTTGTTTGTTTGTTTGTGTGTGTGTGTGTGTGTGTGTGTGTGTGTGTGTGTGTGTGTGTGTGTGTGGTGTGTGATAATTTGTTGTTATTTGTTTGTCTGTTTCTCTGTTTATACCCACTTGATTATGTTCATCGTTGCTCATCTATCACTTATTCTGCATGTCTGCTTGCATTCACCTTTACTGTTTGCCTTAGGGAATGATCAGTGACTTACAAATTGCTAAACGACAAACTTGGGACGAGAAAGAAAAACTGTCTGCTATGTTTGAAGATGAGCGAAGAAAGAATCTTGCCAGCAAGGTAACGTGTTATTTGTGTTGCATATTACAAACAGTGTGGTGCCATGCATAGCAAATTGCAAGAATACTATTCATTCTATTATCTGCTTTGGTAATGGTAGGAAGCAATAATCATTTCTAGACAGTGTTAAATATTTTGAATTATCGCAGTTTGTTTGATAAGTCTATTTTCTTGCCTACAGGGAATGCTGGATTGGGTGATGGACACTTTGAAAAAGGAGAACAAAGAGGTTCATGAACGCCTGCAAGCTCTTGGTGATGAGAAAGATAAGGTGTCATCTATGGTTTATAAACAGAGACTGTATATTGTGGTCATAAGTTTGGCTCTGTTGAAACAATAATAATTAAATAAAGAAAATAATAATAGATAGATAGTTTTATATTATAAATTGGAATGTTGTGATTGTGTTTCTTGTCAGCTAGTGCTCCAACATACAGATGAAACTGCAGTTTTTCTGTTTTGAGAGGATTCAAGCAATTTATTTGTATTTGTTATTTAAAAAATGGTTTGGGATCCAGCAGAGTAAGCCCCATTCTGTTGCCAGCCCTGCTGGTGCTTGCATCACTTTGCTTCGACAACAAGTATGCCCATGACTGTCTGGCTCAGCTCAAGCATCTTCACCATACGACAGGCAGGGCAACTGTTGCTCTTACCACCCACTCTTTCAGCGGAAGTGTCCGGGGACTTTCCCCAGGGCTGATGCAGAAGGCCTCAATCTGTGCATCACAGACTGGGGTGATCTTCTCGTATGTAGCCCCGATAGCAAGCCTTGCTGGATCCACTGAGTCAAACGTGAAGTCGGTAGATGAATGCATGCTGGAAGATTAGAAATGTGGGTGGTTTTGCACATATCCAAATTGTCTTTATATTAGTAGTATTTGCATGATGATATGACAAACTTGTAAGTCCTTGTAGGTTGAGCTGTAGCTGTTTGTTGGCTGATTGATTAAAGTGTGATTATTGTTAAATTCTCAATAGTTGTTTGTCTCAATAGTTGTTTGTTGCTAGCTTGCGGCACAGTACAAACTCAAGAAGAAAGAAGTAGATGACGTCAAGGACGATCTGCAAACAAAGATCAATGACTATTCAAAATACGACAAATCGGGTAAATACTAAATATTATAATACTAATAAATGTAACGAGATATTCATTATAGATCAGATTTAAGTGGTGGGCTTGGTGTGTGTGTGTGTGTGTGTGTGTGTGTGTGTGTGTGTGTGTGTGTGTGTGTGTGTGTGTATGTATGTATGTGTGTGTGTGTGTGTGTGTGTGTGTGTGTGTGTGTGTGCGTGTGCGCGTGTGTATGAGTTCACTTACTCATACATGAAATCAAGACCATTATTTTTGTGTGCTTGTTAGAGGCTCAGACTGCAGAGGCAAAGCAGCTAGTTACACAAATTCATAAGGTCAAGGAAAGACTGAAGAAGGAGAACGAAGAATTGAAAGATCTCAAACAAAAGATAAGAGATGTGCAAGAAAAGATTAGATCACAGAAAGAAGTATGTCTAATAGTTATCTTTGTTGCTTGATCTGCCGTAGATGTAATTACACAACCAATAATAAGAAATGATAAAATGGGTGCAGCACAATTAGTCTGCTCAATATGTCACATTTTGTAACAAATTGTACAGACAAAATGTGTTCAATTCTAACACATGAACTGCCAGATTTAATTTTGTGCATTACATCAGACAGACATCAATCTTTATTGTTTGCCTTTTTGTTGTATCTTGACTTTCTTATTCTCTTAATCACTTAGGATGCTGAAGCGCATGCCACATTCTTGGCTGGCAATCGAGAACTTAGGGAAATGATTGAAGTGAGGAATTGTTTTGTCGTTAATTTATATTGAGGTGTGTGATAGTTCTGTATTGCAGAAAGATGAAAGGGAAAAGGTTGAACGAGAAAACAAAATGTTTCTGTCTGAAGAACTGGACAAGATGAAGCTTGAAATTGAACAAGAGAAAGCCGAACTGAAAGTAAGTAAAGAACTGGAGGATTTAGAATGTTTCAACTAGTGAGTTTGTGTATCTTGGAAAAATTTGAATGTAACATTAATTAATTTACCAACTTTCTGGCCACAGAAATATTTGCTATTGGTTTAGTGATTTACTGTTGTGTGTTGGTAGTTGCGGATGGTGCAAGAGGGAGCCGAGATCAACTCTGAACAGTTGGCAAAGGCAGAGATGGAGCTAATTGAGCTTCGAGCTGAGAAATCTATGATGACTCTACAGATTCAAACATTGGAAAAGGAGAAGCAGCGTTACAGAGATGTCCTGGATGAAGCTTACAAGCGACATAAGGATGCCATGGAAATTCAACAACTGCAACACTTTCAGGTAAGAAAACAGCGACAATGAACATGTAATTGACATTAACATGCATGGAAAGGAGGTGTAGATGAGCCTAAGATGGACAGGCACTCTTGAAGTAGGCTTCAATATCAAGTCATTGTACATTTAGGCATTTCGAAGTTATCGTGAAGTGTTTGAAGAGCAGAAATTGGTCTTGGAGCAGAGATTCCGTAGTCTTCTGCAAGACGCCATCCAAGACGCTGTCTTTCTTGCCACAACCAATAGTGAGTTGCAACAACAGAATGAGCAGCTTTGCGAAGGTTTGTCTGTCTATATTTATGTATCTGTGCATATGCCCTACATTTTCTTTAATAGTTATCTTGTTGTTGTTCTAATCTGCATGTGTGATATAATCAGCTGTCTGTCTGTGTTGTTAAGTGATTCACTGCTATGATCAATGGCTCTTAGTGTGAAACAAATGATGTGATGTAATTTGTTATATCTGTGAGGTGCTGATGGTGTTTGTCACGTGAATTCGGTACAGTACAGTACAGTATTGTCTGTAACTGTACACTTGGCCTTATATTATGTGATGTGTACAGTTAGTGCCAAATTAAATGTTAAGAAATTTTTTTCACGTATTTCTTGATTTACTGTGTTGCCTGTGGCATGGATACAAGTCAAAATTTACTCAGTGCAATTCTTCATTCAACAGAGGTTGCAGGGTTGAAAGACAAGCTATCTGTGGCTACCGCTGCTGTTCTATAGAAATTATAACAACAATATAGAAGCTAAGAACTATTCAAATTGTATTGCCGTGTATTATAGATAGATCTGTAAGAACTTATATATTCAGTTGGCTTGACGTACTGTAGTTTAAATTAATTAAAATTTTACATGATAGCATCCGGTACAGTACACAACGATAGTTACAGTCCATATTGCTTTAAGCTGGCAGAAGTATCAAATTACAAAGTCAGCAATGTAAATAACATATGCAACATTTGTATGTAAACAACATTATAATGGCAAAAATCAGCAAATGAATATGGTTAAAAAATTAGTAGTTATGGTCTTGTCTGCATTCCTCGACCGACATCGACTATCCCAGCGTTTTGTTCATATACTGTTGGTATTCAACGTTTCTACTAAACAATTTATATGTCAAACCATCATACACTGCTGGCAACTCATCCATTTGTAAATCAATCGACTCAAATCCATGTTTCAACCCATGAAGTAAGAGACCAGTCACCCGCTCTGTCAGCAGTGTTGCTTCCTTGCTAGTTGCCAGGTAGTCAATATTCATCCAACAGCACTCGAGAATTTCATGCTCACACGGGGATATGGCAAAAGAAAGAGGCGAGAGACGACACACAAAGTACAAATCAGAGCAATCAAACGCATGAGGCTGATGATGTTGCTGTCGGATAGCAAGTAGAGACCGAAACTCTGCATAGGTGAGTGCAAATAACACGTTTTTATGATGGCATTGTTTCACTGAGTGACCCACCTGTCTTGATACCTGTTTCCTCCCTAACTTCCCGAACAGCAGTGTCAGCTAAACAAAACATTATGTATGAGAATGAGGGGATGGTAAAGTAGCCAGTGCTGACCAATATCTTCAGCATAGTCAGATAGTCCTCCTGGAAACTTCCATTTACTAATCTAAATAGCAAAAGTGTCATCGGAAGGTCACAATAATGCAGTTTCCTAGTAATGTAAATTGTTTGCTTTGGCCTCAAGGATCACTACCAAAATCATAAGCTCAAGGATGCTATAAGGACATATGCATTTCTATTGAAGCAACAACCCTGTTGTAACTGGTCTTGTCATCGATGTTTGAATACACACCTTACTGCATTACGCTGGGTACACTCATTATACTGGATCACTTCCTGCAAAGATTACCTATTGAACATGCAGTTGATCTACGTTGGAATGGAACACCAAACCACCAGAGACATAACAAGTGAAAGTCACAAATCAATTTGACCACTAATTCTAACACAGAGGGACAGTAAACATCAGCAGATTACAGGTTGAGAGCATTAGACTAAACATATGTGGTTGGATTTCTGTTTTTGTTTAATCATAATTCTAGATCAAGAGATAAAGGTATTTTGTAATTATTACTGATGATCAGTTGGTTGCCATCCACAGTTGGCCTGCCAGACTATGGAATGTATTGTATACACAGAATGATCAGACTGTAGATATACTGTACAATATTTGTTTTTACATACACATCCACTTACTCATTCGTACGTCTACCTTGTGTCTGTCCTTCGTCACAAGAATTTCTTGTGTGTCTTCCTTTAGCACAACTCCTTCGCAACACAATTTAGTCAAGTATTTGTTTGATCAGCCTTGAAGTGTGATATCAAATGTACACACACACACACACACACACACACACACGCACACACACACACACACATGTACGTACACACACACACACACACACACACACACACACACACACACACACACACACACAC